>NW_006399894.1:8705991-8723711 GCF_000299155.1 Elephantulus edwardii
AAAAATAAAATAAATAAATAAATAAATAAATAAATAAAACAACCCAAGGCTCCTCTAGGGAGACTCAAGCCTCTGTTACATTTCAGTTAGCAGATGAAAACAACCCCTACACATTCCTTTCATAAATCCCCTTTCAATTGGAGCTCAGGTTGCACTGCTAACACAAAAGTCATGCATTTCTGGTGTTGGAATTCACTGGTGACTGCAGGAGAGACACAGACAGTCACCTTCCATTAAGATTTACAGCCTCAGATACAATGGAGGGTGAGTAGGAATATGCTTGATGGAGTGAGTTTTCAAAAGTATTATGTATCACTTTTAGAAAGAGAAGTAACAATACCTGAATCTTTTTATCACTATTGTCTATGAGTAGAAAGAACATCAATGCTAAAACAATTAATAGTATTTGTGTTTACTGTATTCCTAGTAACTAAAACAATTGACAGTACTTGTGTTTACTGTATTTCTATTAGCAAATCTCTTACCTCCAAATAATTAACCAATGTTTACATTAAAGTAAATGTGTCACTCTCACAACAAGTCTACCCTTAAGGAGGAGGTGGGGAGAGGATGATAAATTTTAATAGATATAGAAGCAAAGATCTGTAGCTATCCATTTAACATGCCAAGAATATGGCTGGGTGAACAAGCTAATTTTGCCTTTCATCATGGAAAAAGCAATCTTACTCCCTCCGCATTCACCAAGAATCCACACCAGCAGTTGTCTCCATCATATTATGCAGAGCACAACTTGCAGCAGCTAGTAAGAAAAACCTGCAACCAAACCCAAGGACATCAAACTCAACAAAAACCAAAGCTCACTGCTATTAACTGACTCAAAATGACCCTGTAAGACAGAACTGCTACATAGGTTTCCAAGGCTGTAAGTTTTTAAGGAAATCGACTGCCATTCTTTGTACAAATGAACTAGCCATCATCTGGTTAACAGCCAACCTAATGAACCACTACACCACCAAAGGCCGTTGGTCACAGCCCTTTGCCCTTGAGTTTATTCTAATTCCCTGTGATCCTCCATCATGTTTCCAAAACTATACATCTTGACAGCAGTCGACTGCATCATCTTCCTATCAAGAAACAGCAGACTCAAATTGTGAACTTTTTATGGAGGAGATGAACAAGTAATCCCCTAGGCCACCAGGACAGACCTTGGATAATAGGTCTTAAAATATGGTCCTTTTAGGGACTCCAATCTAGTAATTGTTTCATCTTGGCCAGTTAATAAAATTGGAAGTAGGAGTAGCATCCACTTCCTAAACAACATGCCTCTGTAAAATCTATGAACTTTGAGAAATAAAGAGAGTTATAGAATGACTTCAGGTCTTCTGTTCATAGGGTCGCTATGGAGTCATGCTCGACTTGATGGCAATCAACAAGTTAATCAAAGGGAGTCCAGGTGGTAAAGTTCACATGGAATTGTGTCACTAACCCAACGGTAGAGTCTCTCTGGTAATCAGAATCTACCAGTGGCTTCTCAGGAGAAAGATGACAGTCTCATCCCACACAATAGTACAGCACTAGAAACCCTATGGAGGGTCAACTTTAAGTCAGGTCTGACTCTATGCAAATGAGGGAAGACGAAAGAGGAAGGGAAAATGAGAAATAAGAGGGAAAGGGATGAGAGAGGAAGAGAAGGAGAGAGAGGGAAAGGGGGAGAGTTACACCATATCAACAAAAGTACCACTTGAACTTTAAAAGTAATAGTTCTGTTCTATTCATTAATATTCCCAAGCATTTCAAGATGATACATAAATAAGAATAGTGGCTAACATTTATTGAACAATAATGTGTGGGGAACAGCAGGAGAAACACTTTACATACATTATTGTGTTTAATCCTTAGCACAAATCTCTGAAGTAGAAAACCTTATTAAGCATAACGAGCTTCATGAGGTCACAGAGCTAATAAGTGATGGAGCTATAAACTCAGGCAAGTGATCTACCTTAAAAATTCTGCTGCTTTTGCCTCACAAAACTACTCAGATGCATAAAGAAGCAAGCAGGTTCCAGCCACAGAAATGATTAAACATGTATCTCTCGAAGAATTTTATTTCAATACCCAATGCTTCCAATAGTTATATTACTTCTTATATTTCTGGAAAAGAAGCACTTGTTAAATTTCCAATATAGTACCTGCAATAGATAAAAACGATCCTTAATTTGTATCTGGAAACCTAGTGGAAAGAAGCTGTGCTTCAATCCCAAAGGCACGTTATTCCCGGCCTGATATGTCGTTCATAGTTTTGCCATGAGTCATACTTGACTTGGTGCACCTAATAACAACAACGATATATTTCATTTGTACCAAAGAACTCAGATTCTGAAAATGTCAAAATAAAGTAGAAATGTCTACTTACACGCACACACGCACACGCACACACACACACACACACACACCACCACCACCACCACCACCAGCAACTTAAGAGTGTCAACCTCAAACAAAGACACTCAGAAGAAGGTATGCCTCAAAAAAGGTGTTAGACCACAATGAAATGGATTGAGAAATTATGGTACATTCACATATTAGAACACTAGGCATCACGCAAGAGCAATGATTTTGTAAATCAATACCTAATATGGGAGGGACTAGAGATCATTATGCTAAGTTAATTAACCATTATTGCAGAAAAACAAGTAGAAAAACATAAGGATCTATCTAAGGGGTGAGGATGGGAGCAGAGGGGTGAGGATGGGGGGACAAATAAATCATAGTGTTGCACAATTTAATGGGTGATCAGAAAGGTCAGTTGAGGAAATGAGAAAGAGCCAATGCGGGGGGGGGGAACTATATAAACTTTGTAAGTAAACGAGTATAAAATTAAAATTTCATATTTCAAAAATGGTGCTAGGACTAAGGGATAGCTCATGGCCACTGGACTTGAATCCAAAGAAGAAAATAAAAAGAGAAGATGAGATAGATGGAATAGGAAGCAAAGGGTGGATCACTATAGTAAAATGGACAATTAACATGAAATTTGGCTTCACTTAGAAACTCTTTCTGGTTGGAGGCCTACCATAGCCACTTGGTAAGCTATTCTTGGACAAGTCAATAATGACTTTCATCGAAAATTTCAATTCCTTGATCTTTATAATATGAAATACATATTTGTTGAAGTCCATACATTTTGAAATACTGAAAATTTACCCAAGAAAAAATAATGACATTTATTGTTGTTGTTAAATGCCATTGAGTTGACTCAGAGTTATCTTATGACCAATAGACCTGAACCTTACCTATCCTTGTCATCTTCATGATATCTGTCTGTCATGCTCAAGCCACTTGCGATAGTCTTTCATCACAATTGATCAATTCATTACATTGAGGGTTCTTATTAACAGTTACCATTGAGTTAACTCTCACTTGTGGTGATCCCATGAATGCCAGCATAGACCTGTTCCCCACAAAGTTTTCAATTCCTAATTTAGCAGAGAGCTCTGTGGGTCTAGTGGGTAGAAAATTATGCTACCAAGCCAAAGGTGGGTGATTTTAATCTGCAGCCTACAGGCCTGGTTTTAATTGGTTTTGATCAAACATTCTTCTAAGTGGGATAGCACTTGTCTGTCCATTTGCTGTACAGAGGTAACTCGTGATTTCTGTGATGATGAATACTGTGACACTAATGTGTGAAATGTGATAATAGTTACCCATGGTGGACAGTGTTTGGTGGAGCTCCCCATTTAAAGCAAGCTTGGAAGTAGGAGTGGCATCCAACTCTATGAACCTGGAGAAATTATGACAGTTATACAAGCGTTTAGGTCTTTCGTTCATAGGGTCACTATGAGTGGCCTACGACTCGACTGCACTTAATAACAACAACAATAACAATAACCAGCAGAAATAGATTGCCAAGCCTTTCTTCCAATGCACTGCTGGGTAGAGTCAAATCTTCAATCTTCAGGTGAGTAGTCAAGGGAATAAACCATTGGAATACCTAGGGACTCCAAACACTTATTAAATAAAAAGAATTAAAATCATTTGCCAAATATTCCAATAAAAATAGCAAGCAATGTGTATGATAATCTAGAACAAAAGCCATTAATTGTTAAAATAGTAAGCTTATCAACATAGCTCATTTACAAATTGGCTTGCTAACTTAGTCAACTTTTTTGCAATCAACTGTTATACAAAAAGTCAGACTTTTATGAAGAGTGACAGTAACTGGCTTCTATCTCATTCGCAGTATTAATGAAGTTCTCTTCTGGCATTTATTTTTATAAAATGGCTTTTAAAGTAGTTTATATTGAAGTATATTGCTAATCCAATTTCTGTCTAATTTAATTTTCATCATCAGAAACTCATATGAATTTTTCATAATAATGTTGCTCTGGTATGAGTTAAAGATTACACATAATGAGATATTTTAAATGTACTACTGCACATTTTCCATTCTGTATGAGGAAAAATTAAGAACTCAGATTTTTATCTTTTATAAAAGCAGATGACAAAATGTCTTTCTTTAGGAATATGTAAAATGTCAGCGCACAGCATAATGAAAAAGAATATAGACTTTGATTTTGGTATTTGGGTTTAAAATATATTTCTCTTGCATAGAGTAGTGAAAGAGTAGTTAAATAAAAAACCAGCTATATATTCTTTCTTTAAATCCTGTCTTAGAGCTAGTAATGTCCTTATTTTTTTTATAGTTTGTTCCTTGCATGCCAATAGAAAGTATTGTGAACATACTTAAAAATGTAAAGAATTGAGATACTTGGGAGTGAACCTAACTAGAGACACAAAAGACCTATACAAAGAAAACTACAGAATGTTTCTGCAAGATACAATAAAAGGCCTTCTTTAGACCTTCTTTACTGGAAAAATGTGCCCTGTTCATGGATTGGAAGGCACAATATTGTGAAAAATGACAATCCTATCAAAAACAATATACACATTCAATGTAATCCCAATCCAGATGCCAAATTAATTTTTCAAGAAGATTGAAAGGGAGGTCTTCAAGTTTATTTAAAGAAGAAAGAGACCCCGAATAAGCAAAGCATTTTTGAAAAACAAAAATGAAATGGGAGGCATAGAGCTCCCTGATCTCAAAACCTGCTACACAGTAGTAGTAACCAAAATATCATAGTACTGGTATAATGACAGGCACATATACCAATGGAACAGAATTGAGAACCCAGAAATAGACCCAACTATCTACAGTCAACTGATATTTGATAATTAAATAATATCTATCAAATGGGAAAATTACAATCTCTTCGACAACTGGTCCTGAAAAAACTGCTACCTGCAGAAAGCTGAAACAGGATCCACATCTCACATCATACACAAAAATCAACTCAAGGTGGATCAGAGACCTGCTAGTAAAGCCTAAGATCATAAAGTTCATCAGAGACAAACTGGAATCAAGCTTAGAAGGCCTCGTCTATTGTATAAAGAAACTGCCAAATAAAGCTAGAAATGCACATCTGGAGAGGATAAAATTGATGAATGGCACCTTATAAAGATTAAATACCTGTGTGCATAAAAAGGTTTTTTTCCAGCAGAGTTAAAAGAAAACTTACTGACTGGGGGGAAAAAACACATTTGGCAATACCATTTCCAAAAAGAGTCTCAAAGCAAAAGTTTACAGAATCCTACAGAGCCTCCACAAGAAAAACGACTGAACACACAATTGCAAAATGGGCAAAAGACCTGGAAGATCTTCCTTTCACAGATGGTCAACAGACACATGAAGAAATGCTCAAAATAATTGGCAATAATAGAGATGCAAATCAAAATCACAAGGAGATATTATATCACTTCAGAAGCAGTGGCAAAGTTCAACAGGACAGCAAGTAATAAATGTTGGAAAGGATGTGAAGCGATAAAAGCACTTACATACTGTTGGTGGGATTGTAAAATGATGTAACTACTCTGGAATGTGTTTTGGCATTTCCTCATAAAGCTGAGCATAGAAATTCCATTATGACCCAGATATTCCGCTGATTGGAATATTCCCCCAGAAAATTATAGCCGAGGCAAAAATGGAGACTTGTACACCAATGTTCACAGCAGCACTATTTACCTTCACAAGAACATGGAAATAGTCCAAATGTCCAACCACAATGGAACAGTACACAGCATGCATGAGTGATAATTTTGTAAATCAGTATCTAACTTGGAAGGGACTGGAGAACATTATGTTGAGTGAACTAACTCAGTCCCATAAGGACAAATATGTAAGACAATTATTGTAGAAATCAAAAACTAGTAAAATGTGTATGAGGATCTAAGGGAGGGCAGGGAGCCTAGGGCTGGAGATGGGCAGAGGGTAATCATGAGGTCTCAAGTTTGATGAGTGGAGGAGAAGTGGGTTGGAGAGGTGCACAGTGGTCTGGCATGAGGGGCAATATATGTGAACTTTGTAGTTAAATTAAAAAAATATTCCAAGTAATTTTTAAAAAAGTGAAAATAGAGCAGTTAATGTTAAAACACACAATACATTATTTCAAAGTGTTTATAATTTAAACAGAAAACTCTAGAGGCCTAGACACTGCACTGCCATCCCAAGGGCAAGCAGTTTGAGTCTACCAGCTGCTCCGTGGAAAAAGGATGGGCAATCTCCTTCCATGTGATTGATTGTCTCTGAAAACATGCCTGAGGGTCAGGTATGGGTAAGTTCTGGCTCAATGGTACATAACAACGTATTTTCATAACAAAAAAACCCTACCTTTTATTCTGTTTAAAAGTTGTCCTTGAATCAATTGTAACTCCTGGCAATCCATACACGTTAGAGCAGAAATTTGTGTTTCACGGGGTTTCTTACAAATCACCTCTGCGTGGAGTCATATCTTTTGTTTAACAGTCAAGTGTATTAATAATTTGCAGTACCCAGGGATATGTAAATCTTTTCATAGTTCTCCATTTCTCAAATTCTTAATCACTTCACGTTCAGAAGGCAGCAGTGAAAGAATGGCACCTAGTTGAAAAGGAAGAGCTTCTATATCTATCCTGCTATTTCCAGCCCTATTTATTAACTGCCATATCTGACTCTTCCAGATGTTTTTGCAAGCGAAAAGAGAAAGAAGGATAAGTGTGTTTTCAGTATTGATAGAATTGTCACCTAGAATTAGAAATATCAGCAATTCTTGTGACATACAACATTTGGTTTTTAAAAAAAATGCATTACTCATTGTTGTCAGGTTAGAACTAACTCATTGAAAACCCTCCAATTGATTGTCCATCTTTTTACCAGAAGTGACTGGTGCAAGTGACTGGTGGATTCACACCTCCTGTTTTTGGCTTGGCAGCTTAATCTCATCAGATCACCAGAGCTCCCTATTTGAACCCCAAATTACTTATATTATAATCCCTCCAATTCTTGCAATACTGACTCATTTTGTACCTCTATAGGGCCTTTAGGGAGCTCTGATGGCCTAATGGCAAGAAACTATGCTGCGATCCTGAAGGCATGCAATTTAATTCTCCAACTGCTCTGAGGAAGACGGATGGACAATCTCCTCCTGTGTGATTAATTGCCTCTGAAAGTCTGCCAAAGGGTCAGCTATGAGTTTGTTCCTACTGGACAATGCATAACAACAACAATATAGGGCCTTTAAGAGTGGAGCAGGGTTGGGGTTGAGGGGATTTTATACCAACGAAGAAGTTTATCTTTTGCTTTTCAAGGAGAGGAGCGAAGTGGGGAGAGGTGGGTAGAGAAAAAAAGTGCAACAATGAATGAATGAAAATCCAAAATCTCTGTAAATGTTCATTAAAATTAATAAAATAAAAAAAAAGAGTGGAGTCCTGACATTACCAAATACTATTTCCCAGTCTATGGCTTCCCTTTTTACCCTGTTGGAGAAGTTTTTGGATGTGCATAGGGATTTGATTCTTAGAAGGTCCGATTCACCTATTTTTATCTTCTCGTGGTTGTAAATTTTTCAGGATACTCGGAAGACTTTATATTTTGTGGATTAGGACTACTAAAGTTTTTCCAAACTTTTCTTGAATGAAGTTTATAGTCCTTGGTTTTAGTCCTAGGTCCATGATCCACCTTGAGTTGGTTATTGTATATGGAATGAGGTGTGGATCTTGTTTAATTTTTCTGCAGATAGTTTTCCAATTATGCCAACACCATTTGTTAAAAAGGCTGTCATTTCCTCACCTAACTGATTTCATCTCCTTGTCAAAAATCAGTTGACCATAAATAGATGGGCTGATTTCCGGGTTCTCAATTCTATTCCATTGATCTATGTGTCTGTCATTGTACCAGTACCATGCTGTCTTAACCACCATAGCAGTGCAGTAGGATTTGAAATCAGAGAGTGAGATGCCTCCTACCTTTTTTTCTATTTTTAAGCAGTGCTTTGTTTATTCGGGGCTTCTTTTATTCCAAATGAAGCTGGAGATTGCCTTTTCCATCTCATTGAAGACTGGGATTGGTATTTGTATTTGTATTGCATTGAACGTGTAAATTACCTTTGGTAGTACTGCCATTTTGACAACATTGAGTCTTCCTATCCATGTGCAAGGGATATTCTTCCACTTCTCCAGGTTTCTTTTTGTTTCTTGTAATAATGTTTTGTAATTTTCTTTGAATAGGTCCTTTGTGCTTCTACTTATATTTACTCCCAAATATTTTATCTTTTGACTAGCTATTATGAAAGGTATTGTTTTTATTAGCTCCAGCTATGTATTCTCTTTGTCACTGTAGAGAAATCCAACTGATTTTTGTGTGTTTATCTTGTATCCTGCTACTTTGATAAATTCGTTAACTCTGTACAATAGTGGGGGTTTTTTTTGTTGCTGAGTCTTTATTGTTTTTAGATATTCTAGCATATCATCTGCATAGAGAGATAATTTTACCTCCTTTTTGCCAATTTAGATACCTCTTATTTCCTTCTCTTGTCTTATTTCTATCATTAAGATTTCCAATACAATATTGAAAAAGAGAGGTGAGAGTGGGCACCTTGCCTAGTTCCTGTTCTTAAAGGGAATGCCACTGAGAACAATGTTGGTTCTCGGGTTTGCATAAATACTTTTTACTATGTTGAAGAAATCCCCACCTACTCCTATTCTGTTAAGTGTTTTAATCAAGAAATTCTGTTAAGTGTTTTAATCAAGAAAGGGTTTTCGATTTTGTCAAAGGCCTTTTCTAATAAATTGATAGGATCATGCAGTTCTTTTTCTTTGCTTTGTTAATGTAATGAATTACATTAGTTGTTTTCCTTTTGTTGAACCATCCTTGCATACCTGTTATAAATCCTACCTGGTCATGCCAGATAAGGGACTTATATCTATAATTTATAAAATACTTGGGCACCATAACATGATAAAGGTAAACAATCTAATTGAAAAATGGACACAGGATATGAACAGACACTTCACCATAAAAGACATTCAGATGGCCAACAAGCACATGAAGAAATGTTCAAAATCCCTAGCTCTAAGAAAGATGCAAATCAAAACAACTATGAGATACCACCTCACCCCTGTCAAAATAGCAAAATTTAACAGAACATCAAGCAAAAAATGCTGGCGAGGTTGTGGAGAAACTGGAACCCTTATTCACTGTTGGTGGATGTGTAAAATGGTGTAACCACTTTGGAAAGTGGTGTGGTACTTTCTCAAAAAGTTGCAAATAGAGATACTATTTGACCCAACAAATCCACCACCAGGAATACACCCTAAAGAGACCATAACTGCCACCCAAGCAGATATATGCACACCCATGTTTATCACAGCTTTGTTCACAATAGCAAGGAGCTGGAAACAACCCGAGTGCCCATAAACAAACAAATAGATAGAGAAGCTGTGGTATATTCACACAATGGAATACTATGCTGCATTGAAAAACAAGGAACTCATGCAATATTATTCAAAATGGGTGACCCTGGAGGACATTATGCTAAGTGAAATATCTCAGTCACAAAAGGAAATATACTGCATGGTGCCACTGTTGTAGAATGAGACTAACATCAGGGTTCGGGTAAGACTGAGAAAAACTGGATAAATTATGTATACTGCACTGATCCAGATGAGGGGGAGAACAGTTTAAAAATGATATATGGTAGGGTATTATGGTTATCACAAGAGTCCAGAATTAAGGTTGCATAGTGGAGTGTACTCGGGGTGGTGGTGGTGGGGGGGTGGGTACACGGGGGATTGTATACCAATGAAAGAATTTTTCTTTTACTTTTCAAAGAGAGGAGCGAACTTGGGGGAAGTGGTGACAGGGAGAAAAGTGCAACAATGAATGAATGCAAATCCAAAATATCTATAAATGTTCATTAACATTAATAACATAAACTTTAAAAACAAAAACAAAAGAAGAGTGGAGTCCTTTGATCTTGACTAAAGGGAAGCCATGCTGGCCTAGTTGTGAGACCTACTCAAATGTGGGAGGTTTGAATTCACTATCCACACCACAAGAAAAAGAAGAACAATTTCCTCCAGTGTGATTGATAGCCACTGAAAATACTCTAGAGGGTAAGTCCATTCTAATTTGGATACAATAAGCTTGTCTTTGTTTTATTTGAAAGAGGATAAAAAATGCATTTGGCATTCTTCTCAACATCAATTGACTGTTTCTAATAGAATTTTTTCTCACCTGGTCAGTTCACATTCCTGTATAGGCTAATTACAGGCAAATCAGTATTACAATCCCTAGCATACCTATCATACTGGTTGTTATAGGCGTATTTGAGATGAAAAGAGTCCTGTGCTAATACCTAGTTCTAATTAAAAATTATATAACCCAGACAAGTTCTATATCTCTGGAGATACTTTATTATTTTTAAGAAACTTCTAATTTCTTATTAAGCAATTTTGAGATATTGCTTGCTGTTAGGTACCCCTGTCCCTGAATTGCCTGATTAGAACTGCATCTGTACCCCAGTGGAGAAATCAGCAGACCCTCCCAGGACAGAGAACTGACAGTACTACCCTCATACTTTCACATCACTATTTCTTTTTGCTTCCTATCAAAGAGTGCTATCATTTTATTTGTATACGAGTGAAGGCAAAGATCTTCTCCTGAATGATCACAGACAGTAGAAAAGAGAGTTGAGGATCATGGTTTTGCCACTCCACAGACAAAGGACAGACCACAAAAGAAACATTGCTTACATTGGCATCCCTGGTCTCATACCACTCCTGAGAAAAACAGCAAAAGGCTTCAGGAGAGAAGACACCGTATGGTGAGACACTCTTTACTGGAGCCAGCTTTTTCAGGTGCAGGAAAGAGAAGTGCGTGAAACTCTGCTTGAGAAAGTCTCCTCCGTTTGGGGATTTCCTCTCCCATCAGATCATCTCAGGGACCAGAAAGTTCAGTAGAGTTTGAGACAGTATCTATAATAATGTGGAATCACTCTAACAGCTCTGAAAGAACGTAAAAATGATGGGAGAAATGATGGAAGCCAGAAATAAAGCAATTACTCCAGAGACAAAAAATCAAGAGAAATATATTGAGATTGTAAAACAATACAACCACTCTGGAAGGCAATTTCAAGTTCCCTCAAAAAGTTAAACATAGAAACTCTGTATGACCCAGCTAATCCACTACTAGGAATGTACGCCAAGGAAATTAGGACTGAGAAGAAATGGAAATTAGTACCTCAGTATTCATAGCAGCGTTATTCACTATTGCAAAAAACATGGATATAATAGCCTGAATGTCCACAATGGACTGAGAAATTGTGCTACATTCACACAGTGGGATACTATGTAGAACTCAGGGGAAATTAGTTTTTAAAAAACTACATAACTAGGGCTAGACTGGAGAGTATTATAAGGAGTGAATTAACTCAGTCACATATGGAAAAATGGTGTATAAGAAGATTATTGTAATTTAAATTTGTTATTAATTTCAGTGAAAATTTGCAGAGGCTTTGGATTTCCATTCATTCATTGTTGTAGATTTGTCCCCTTCCAAGGCCCCCCCACACACACACCAGACATTACCCTCTTAGAAAAGTAAAAGAAAAGATTCTTTCATTATTTTACACACCCTCCCCCAGGTCCACTCCACCATGTAGCCATCGCTCTAGACTCCTGTCATGACAGAAATACCTAATCACATATCTCTTTTAAACAGTTTTCTCCCTTCTCTGTTTCAGAGTAGCATACATTATTGAACCCATCTTACTCAGTCTCTCCCCAACCCCCAGGACAGTCCCATTCTACAAAGAAGTAAGTTAGAGTAAGGATGGCAATGGAACCACCTTACCTTTGTAACTTGATTTGTGCCACTATTAGAACCTCTACTCAGAACACTACTGCTTTTCAATTTTTGACTCATGCACTTTTAACTTGTTAGTTAAATTTGCATCTTCTAGGCTGCAACACTTCCATGATACATCTTCAAGGATATGAACATGTACGGCTAAGCACAATTGATAACAGTGCATCTAAATTCCAAAATCAATCTCCATAATAGTCTATGTGTTTCCTACTGCCAAGGGGGCCCTTTAGAGTAGTGAGAGAAGACATTCTCCCTGAAACCCACAGCGTCCCTTTTCAGCAGGAAGTAGCTAAGAGAATACGCCATCCCCTTTTCCTTATGAATCAGGGTGAAGTCTCTCTCAGGGAGGAGTGATAGGGAATGGCAAGGGACACACTGACAAAGGAGATTAATCAGAACTGGCTTTGACAAGCACTGTGGCAACTGGACAATTAAAACAGACATGGGGGGGAAGAAGAACAAACTGGGGATGAGGGTGGAGAAAACAGTGCAACAATGAATGAATGAAAACCCAAAATCTCTGTAAATGGTCATTAAAACTAATAAAATTTAATAAAAAAAAGATTTTGCCAATAAAATCATTCAATATTGCAGTCGAAAAAAAAAGAATATTATAGTAAAAATAGAAGGATAACTAGTAAAATATGTGTGGAGACCCAAGAGAGGAAGGGGTGGGAAGAGAGGGGTAAGGATGGGTAAAGGTGAAATTACAAGGTTGCACAATTTGGTGAGTGGGGGAAAAGGGTAACAGAAATGGGCAAGATCTGGTGAGGACCTGAAAAGAAACAGTAATGTTGGGCATAATCCGATATTGATTAATTTTATAAAATATAATCCATAACAATGATTGTATGAAACTAGGTGAATGAAGAATAATGTGAAACACAATGTATACAAACTTTGTAAGCAAATCATCATTGTTCTATTCTGCACAAATCTTATTGTCTCTGACACTCCTACCACTATTACCCCAGTCACTGAATCAATTCATCTCATCAAGTGTCTTTCTCGCCTGCACTGCTCCTCCATCCTCCAAAGCATGGTGTTTCTCTCCAAGGACTGGTCCCATCTTGTAACATGTCCAGAGTATGTCAGACAGAGCTTCAGAATCCTTGTCTCAAAGGAGCAGCCTGGTTTAACCCTTTCCAGGGAAAACATGTTCGTTCTCTTAGCCATCCATAGTGTATTTGATACTCTTCTCCAACAGCATAGTTCAAAGGTATTGATTCTCCTTCTATGATCCTTAGTCATTGTCCAGCTCTTTGATGAATAGCAAATGATTGCAAAGACCATGACCTGTATCAGGCACACATTAGTCTCCAGGCCAACATTATTGCTCTTCAGTACTCTGAAAAGATCTCTGACAGCAGACTTTCCCAACACAATACATCTTATTTCCTGGCTGCTGGTGCAAAGACTGTTGATTGTGGAGTCAAGCAAAGTAAAGCTGTTTACAATCTCAATCTCTTCACCTTCCATCACTATGCTGCCCATCGGCTCAGTGGAGAGAATCTTTGTTTTCTTGATATTTAAGGCTGCAGTCCTTGACCTTCTGCACCAAGTGCTACAGGTCCTCCTCAGTTTCAGCAAACTGGGTTGTGTCATCTGCATAATGCAGATTGTTGATAAGTCTTCCTCCAGTCTTGATGACACATTTCTCCTTATAGAGCCCAGCCTCCCAGATAATCTGTTCTGCATATAGATTGAAAAGGTACTTAGATATGACTTCCCTGGCACACATCTTTCCCAATTTTGAACCATGCAGTGTTCCCTTGCTCTGTGCTGATGACTGCCTCCTGGTCCAGGTATAGGCTTTGCAATCACGATTAAGTGTTCTGAGATTCCCATTCCTCTCAGAGTTATTCACAGTTTGTTGTGTTCCACACAGTCAGACTCCATGGCATAGTCAGTGAAAACCAGACAGATATTCCTCTGGTATTCCCTGCTTTCAGATGCCTTCCATCTAACATTAGCTATAATACCCTAGTATCATGGCCTCTTCTAAACTGAGATTGTGCTTTTAGCAGTTCTCTGTTGATGTGCTGTTACAGTCATGTTTGTATAATCTTTAGCAGAATCTTGCACTAGAACACACTTAGACTAGCAAATAGGGCAACACTAGTGATTGAGACATGGAATGTGGGTATTTTTAAGGAATAAATAGAATGCATAAATATTGACGTACTAGGTATTGGCGAGATGAGATGGACTGCCATAGGGCATTTTGAGTCAGACAATCATATGAGCTATTATGCTGGAGATGAAAAGGTGAGGAAGGGTAGGGTTGCTTTTATAGTTAAAAAAGTCATTTCTATACCCATCTTGAAATTCAATATTGTGAGTGACAGGATAATATCCATATGCATACAAGGAAGTCCAATGGATACCACTATCATTCAGATATGTGCACCAACAACTAGAGTCAAAGATGAGGAAATAGATTTTGGCCAACTTTTGCAGTCAGAGATCGATTAAACATGCAGTCAAGAGTCATTAATGAAAAGAGGTGACTGGAAAGCAAAAGTTGGAAACAGAGAAGAAGGATCAGTAGTTGGAAAATATGGAAAAAAATGAAGATGAAGATAGAATGACAGAATTTTGCACAATCAATGACTTATTCATTGCAAATACATTTTATAAGAAACATAAACTTAGGCTATAAACATGGATTTCACTTGATGGTATGCTTAGGAATCAGATGATTACATCTGTGGAAAGAACTGCTGGAGAAGCTCAACATCCACTGTGAAAACTAGGCTAAGTACTGATTGTAGAATAGACTGCCAACTACTCAGATGCAAGTTCAAGCTGAAGCTAAGAAAAATTAAATCCTTAGGAACCAAAATATGACCTTGAAACTATCCCACTTTAATTTCAAAACCACCTCAGGAACAGGTTTGAGGTCTTGAACACTAATGACCAAAAACCAGCTGATCTGTGGGAGAATACCAAGAATTTCATCCAGGAAGAGTGCAAAAGGTCATTACAAAGACAGAGGAGGGAGTAAAAACCAAAATGGATGTCAGAGGAGACACTGAGTATTGCTCTAGAATGCCAAGAAACCAGAGCAAAGAGAAGAAATCAAGATATTAAGGAGATAAACATAATTCAAAGGTCAACATGGGAAGAAAAGCAAACTATTATAATGAAGCAAAGAGCTGGAGTCAGAAAACCAAAGGGGCTGAACTTTCTCAGCATTTCTTAAGCTCAAGGAACTGAAGAACAAATTCAAGCCTCAAGCTGCAATACTTAAGGATGGTTTGGGCAGAATATTAAATGAGTCAGGAAGTATTAAAAGAAGATGAAAAGAGTATACAGACTCATTGCACTAAAATGAATTGGTACACACAGAAGAATTTTGTAAAACAATGTATGAGCAAGACCCTGTGTTGATGAAGGAAGGAGTTCAAACTGGTCTAAAAGAATTGACAAAAGACAAGGTCACTGGAACTGAAAAATGCCAAATGATATATTTCAACAACAGATGCTGCCCTAGATATGCTCATCAAGTTGTGCCAAGAAATATTGAGGACAACCACTTGCCCAACTGACTGGAAGAGATCTATAATTGTTCCCATTGCAAAGAAAGGTGATCTGACAGAGTAGAAATTATCGAATAGTATCATTAATATCACATACAAGCAAACCATATAAAAGAAATTAAAAAAAAAAAACCCGAACAAAACCCAGAAACAAACAGCAAAAACCAAAAGACATATATTGGTGTGGACTTATTTGAAAAGCTACAGAAGAGGGTACAAATGATGAAAGAAACAGTAGAAGCCATTAAGGAAGTGAATACTCCAGTTACAAGGAGGCAGACGAAATACATTGATAAGGAGAAGCTTGAAAAACTAGAAAAGAAAAATGCAAAAAGTGGAAGAAAGATATGAAATTCTAGATAAAGAGTTATAAGAACTTTAAAATGATCATAAGACTGAGAGGGTATAGCCAACATAGTAATGAAAACAACAAAATGCATGAAAATGCAACCCAGAATATTAAGACTGAAATGGCAGAAGTGTCCACCATGCTGGAGAGACAAAAATGTAGAGCGGAAGAGATGGAACAGAAAAATCAGTGAGCTGGAAGACAAGAACCTCAATAGAAATATACCAGAAGAAAAATCAAAGGTGATATATAAAGAAAATGAAGAAAACATTAGAATTTTTTGGGATGACATGAAAAACATTGTAATTTGATTGTAATTCCAGAACAAGAAAGGGACAGAGAAATCACTGAGAAAATTGTGAAGAGATGCTAGAAGAAAACTTCCCAGGTATTATGAAGAACAGAGAAATTCACATCCAAGAACCTCAGAAAACACCAAATACCCAAAAGAAAAACATCAAGACATATCACAGTAAAATTCTCCAAAATAAAAGAGAAGTATAGAACTAAAAGCAGCAGGACAAAACAGAGTCACTTACAAAGAAAAAACAATCAGATTAAGTTCTCATTTCTCAGCAGAAACCAGGTGAGCAAGAAGACAAGAGATGGTATATACAGGAAATTGAAATAAAACAATTGCCTCCCAAGAATTCTGTACCCAGAAAAGCTGTCCATCAAATATTAAAGAGAAATTAAGTTACTTGCAAAAAATAAGGAACTTAAGGAATTTGTGAAAACAA
Source organism: Elephantulus edwardii (assembly GCF_000299155.1). Taxonomy (NCBI): domain Eukaryota; kingdom Metazoa; phylum Chordata; class Mammalia; order Macroscelidea; family Macroscelididae; genus Elephantulus; species Elephantulus edwardii. The sequence continues at coordinate 8,722,822 of NW_006399894.1, forward strand.
GACCAAACCTACAAGAAATTTTAAGGGAAGTCCTTCATGTAGAGACACCAAGGGAAAGTGGCAGGACCATAGTAACTAGAAACAACAGAAAAATAACTATAGAAAAATGACAGTGATAAAATCTGGCCTGTTGATAATCACACTTATTGTGAATGACCTAAATGCACCAATTAAGAGAAAAAGAGTACCAGGTTCGATAAAAACAAACAAACAAAAAAACAAAATTCATCAGTATATTGTCTACAAGAGACATATCTAAGAAATGAGGCAAAAGATAGACTCAAATTCAGAGGCTGGATAATAAAATATACCAAGCAAATGGCATCCACAACAAAGCAGGAGCAGCAATACTAGAGTACTATGTAATGATTAAAGCACAATAGATCAAGATGACATAACCTTCATCAACATCTATGCACCGAATGATAGACCTGCAAATGCATAAACAACTAATAACAGAATTGAAGAAAGAAATAGGTAGCAAAACAATAGTGATAGGAGACTTTAACACAGCACTCTCACCAATTCAAAAGAAACTTAACAAAGATGCAAAATATCTAAACTATACAATTAGTCCTTGACCTTATGGATGTATCCAGAGTACTACACCTAACTAAAAGTCAATTTACTTTCTTCTCAGGTACATATGGCACATTCTCCAGAACTGACCACATATTAGGATATAAAACAAACCACAATAAATTAAAAAAAAGGCATTGAAATATCTTCTCAGACAAAAACAAAGTCCTTTCCACCGGGTCCTGATTGGTTTAAACAAGAGGCTTCCAAATGTTCAAAATCCCTAGCCCTGAGAAAGATGCAAATCAAGACAATCATGAGATATCATCTCACTCCAGTAAGACTAGCAAAATTTAACAGAACAGCAAGCA
>NW_006399894.1:8724292-8726891 GCF_000299155.1 Elephantulus edwardii
AGGGGGTGGGGTTTGGGGAGGTGCGGGGGGGGATTGTGTACCAATGAGTGAGTTTTTCTTTTGCTTTTCAAGGAGAGGAGCAAATGGGGGGGTGAGGGGGAAGGGGTTTGTGTGGGGAGAAGGGTACAACAATGAATGAATGGAATCCCAAAATCTCTGTAGATGTTCATTGAAATGAAAAATAAACAACCTAAATTTAAAAAAAAAGAGGCTTCCATCCCACAGCGATACTTGATTATTAACTAAATCAAAACAACTAATCAGCTACACCTGATTGTTAACTAAATAAAAATACCTATAGGTTTACACTTGATTGTTAGCTAAGTTAAAATGACCAATCAGCAACCTACATTTATAATACATTCCCAATACAGATAGCAAATTCATTTTTCAAAGAGATAGAGAGGCAAATGGCAAACTTATTTAGAGAGGAAAGAGAACTTGAATAAGCAAAGCACTTTTGAAAAACAAGAAAGAAGTGGGAACCTTAGCATTCCCTGATCTCAAAACCTACTCTACAGCTGTAGTAACCAAAATATCATGGTACTAGTACAATGACAGCCACATAGACAAATGTAACAGAATCGAGAACCAAGAAATAAATCCATCTATTTTTGGTCAATTGATATTTTACAAGGAAACAAAACCCATCAAGTGGTGGAATAACAACCTCTTTAACAAATATATGTTGGCAGAACTAGACTTCTACCTGAAGAAAGCTGAAGCAGGATCGACACCCTACATCATACACAAAAATCAAGTCAAGATGGATCAAAGAAGTAATGGTAAAGCCTAAAACCTTAAAGATCATAAGAGACAACATGAGACCTAGCTTAATAGGACTCACCTATCATATAAAGAGAATGACAGACTGAGAAAGATAGGATAAAGAATGTATACAGATGAAACAGATAATTTTATTATTAATAATTAATTTTCATTAAAATTAATAATAATTAAAAATTTTTTAAGAGACTGACAAATACAGCCAGAAATACACAACACGAAGACAATAAAATTAATGAATGGTACCTACTAAAGATTAAATCCCTGTTCCCATCAAAAAGTTTTCCCACAGGATGAAAAGAAAACATACTGACTTGGGGAAAAAAACACTTGGCAAAATCATCCAGAGTACTGAAATGCAGCGTTGTCAGTCTGGATACTAAGCTGCACCTGATCCAGGCCATAGTCTTCACATTTACTTACTATGCTCTAGAAAGCTTGACAATGACTAGTGATGATAGAAAGAGAATAAATGCCTTTGAGCTGTGGTGCTGGAGAAAAGTATTGAATGTACCATGGATTGCCAGGAAAACAAACAGGTTTGTGCTAGAGAGGGTTAAATCAGGGTGCTCCTTGGAGGCAAGAATTCTGAAGCCTCCTCTGACATATTTTGGGCATGTTGCAAGGAAGAACCAGTCCTTGGAGAGGGATGTCATGTTTGGGAAGGTGGATGGACAGCGCAAGAGAGGACGACCCTCGATGAGATGGATTGATTCAGTGACTGGGGTAACGAGGGTGGGTGTGTCAGAGACAATAAGTTTGGCACAGGATAGAGAAGGTTTCAGGGCTGTTGTGCATAGGGTGGCTATGAGTTACAAATGACTTGACTGCACATAACAACAACAGCAACAATACCATCTTGGATAAGAGTCTCATAACAAAAGTTTATAGACTACTACAGGGCCTCCACAAGAAAAAGACTGATAATTGAATTATAAAATGGGCAAAATATATGAAAAGACGTTTCACAACTGAAGACATGCAGGTGGACAACAGACACATAAAGAAATACTCAAAATCACTTGCAATAAGAGAGATGTAAAACAAAACCACAATACCAACTCAGCCAGTAGCTGTGGCAAAGTTTAAAAGGACAGCAAACAATAAATATTGGAGAGAAGGTGGAGAGGTGGAAGCTCTCATACACTGTTGGTAGGATTGTAAAATGGCACAATCACTATGAAGGCAGTTTGGCATTTCATCAAAAAGCTGAACATAGAAATTTTATATGACCCAGCGATTCCACTGTTAGGAATATACACCAAGGTAGTTAGAACTGAGACACAAATGGAGATTCATATACTAATGTTCATAGCAGCATTATTCCTCATTGCAGAAACCTGGAAACAGCCCAAATATTCAACCACAAACGAATAGATTGACAAATTGTGGTACATTCATACTATGGAATACTACACAGAATTCAGGAGCAATAATTTTGAAAATTACTGCATAACTTGGGAGAGATCATTAGCCTGAGTGAACTAATTCAGTTTCATAAAGAAAAATAATGCATAAGATCATTATTGTAAAAACAGAAGGATAACTAGTAAAATGTATATGAGGATACAAAGGGGGAAAGGAGGGGTGAGGATGAGTAAGGGGGAAATCATAAGGTCCCACAATTTGGTTGGGGAGATAAAGGAATGGGAAGGTGTAACAAGGATCTCGATGACAGATATTGGTAGGCATAGTGTTCCATAGCAATTAATTTTATAAAATATAATGAATGAAACACAATGTTAAGGGAAGATTGTATCAAACACAATCTATATGAACTTTGTATGCAAACAAATATAAAATAAGAAAATGT
>NW_006399894.1:8730416-8731557 GCF_000299155.1 Elephantulus edwardii
CCAGCTCCACCCTCCACCAGGGTAACCCTTCACGTCTGCCAAGTCCCTTCAGAAAATATCTTCCATTGTCCAATCCATGATCTGACAGCTTGTATCTTAAGCTTTCTTGGCTTCTGTGATTCCAAACATGTCAACTGCTGACATTATTATTTCCTGTTGACCAGTGTCTCTTAAGTTTAGTTCAGCCTGAGCACTGTTCGTATATAGAGTTTCCAGAGGCAATGTGTTGTGCGTGTGTATACACACACACACACACACACACACACACACACGCTGGTGGCCTAAGATAAGAAGCTGCACTTCAATTCTGAAGGCACACAGTCTGAATACACCAGTAGTTCTAGGCAATCTCCTTCCATGTGATTAACTTCCTCTGAAAACCTGTTGGAGGGTCAGCTATGGGTCAGTTCTGACTCGATGGCACACAGCAACACAAACATATCTATAAATCTATTGTTGTTAGGTGCCATTAAGTCGAGTATAGTGACTCAATCAAAAACAAATCTAAAACCTGTCCTACCTGGTTAGCCTCATCATCTCTGACACACTTGACCTTATGGCTGCAATCACTGTGTCAATCCATGTGGTTGACAGTTTCTTCTCTTTTGTTGACAATCCACCTTTCCAAAGATGATATCCATTACTATAGAATAGTGTCTCCTTGCAACATGCCCAAAGTATGCGAAATGAAGCTTTGTTATCTTAGATTCCAAAAAAGTATTCTGGCTGTACTTTCTCCAAAATATATCTAGTATTCGTTTAGCAGTCCAGGGGATATTCAATACTCTTCTTCAATCTCATAGCTTCAAGATTCAATTAATCTGTCATCCTTATATAAAGTTCAGCTCTCAGACGACTAGCAAGTGATTGAAAAGACTATGGCCTTAATCAAGTCTTAACCTTAAAAGTTACTTCATTGCTCCTCAGTAATTTGGAGGGGTCCTTGACTGCAGGATTTTCCAATGTGTGTGTGTGTGTGTGTGTGTGTATCTGTGTATGTGTGTGTGTGATAGCTCTATATCTATCTAACTATAGCTCCACATGTTATATATTACATATCTTTCATTATTTTTTTGTTCAAACAGTCCTCTAGGTCTTATAGACCTGGTGTGTCCACTTGCTATACAGCAGTGACTTGTGG
>NW_006399894.1:8732772-8734350 GCF_000299155.1 Elephantulus edwardii
AGGACAGCCAGCTGGCCAACTGACTGGAAGAGATCGATATTTGTTCCCATTCCAAAGAAAGGTGACCCAACAGAGTATGGAAATTATCGAACAATATCATTGATAACACATGAAAGCAATATTCTGCTAAAAATTATCCAAAAACATTTGAAGCAATATGTCAACAGAGAACTGCCAGATGTGCAGGCTTGATTTAGAAGAGGTTGTGGTACTAGGGATATTACAGCTAATGTTAGATGGATCTTCGTAGAAAGCAGAGAATACCAGAAGAATGTCTATCTGTGCTTCATTGACTATGCAAAGGCTTTGACTGTATAGATCACAACAAGCTATGGCTGACTCTGAGAAGAATGGGAATCCCAGAATATTTGATTGTGCTAATGTGAAACCTATATTTGGACCACGAGGCAGTTGTCAAAACAGAGCAGGGAAGCACTGGATGGTTCAAAACCAAGAAAGAGGTCTGTCAGGGATGAATTTTGTCTCCATACCTTTTCAATCTGCAGTGGAACAGGTCATCCAGGACGTTGGGCTGTATGAGGAGGAATGTGGCATCAGGATTGGTGGAAAAATCATAAACAACCTGCATTATGCGGATGACACAACCCTGCTTGCTGAAACTGAGGAGGACCTGAAGCGCTTGCTGCAGTAGGTCAAGGAATGCAGTCTTCAGTATGGACTGAAGCTCAGCATCAAGAAAACAAAGATTCTCACCACTGGACCAATTGGTAGCATCAGTATGGATGGTGAAGAGATTGAGATAGTTAACAGTTTTAGTTTACTTGGTCCACAGTCAACACTCTTGGTAACAGCAGCCAGGAAATCAGGAGTCGAATTGCATTCAGAAAGTCAGCTGTGAAGGACCTCTTAAGAGTACTAAGGAGTATAAGAAATCTACTTATAGAATATATATTTTTAGATATTACATATGTTGCTGTAGTTGTTATTATGTGCTATTGAGTCGCCTGTGATTCATAGCAACCCTATGCACAACAGCCCTAAACCTTGCTCTATCGCTTGTCAATTTTATTGTCTCCAACACACCTATCTCCATTACCCCATTCACTGAATCAACCCACCTCATGGACGGTCTTCCTCTCCTGCGCTGACCCTTCACCCTTCCAGGCATGATGTCCTTCTCCAAGGACTGATCCTGCCTTGCAACTTGTTCAAAGTATGTCAGACAAAGCTTCAGAATCCTTGCCTCTAAGTAGCAGCCTAGCTTCATCCTCTCCAGGATGAATTTGTTTTTTCTCCTAGCAGTCCATGGTATTGTCAATACATTTCTCTAGCACCACAGCTCAAAGACATCAGTTTGCCTTCTATCATCCCTAGTCATTGTCCATCTTTCTGATGCACAGCAAGTAATTGCAAAGACCATGGCCAGTATCAGGAATACCTTAGTCTCCAGACTGACATTGTTGCTCTTCAGTTCTTTAGAGAGGTCTCTGACAGACGACTTTCCCAATGCAATTTCACATATATGATATAATATATCCTATAGGAATATATATAATATAGATATATTATAGGTTATATATGTGAGCGTGAGTACACACACACACACACACACACACA
>NW_006399894.1:8734507-8751819 GCF_000299155.1 Elephantulus edwardii
TGTTGTTGTTGTTATGTGCCGGCGAGTCGTTTGCGACTCATAGCGACCCTATGTACAAAAGCCCTAAACCCTGCTCTATCCTGTGCCAATCACATTGCCTCTATCACACCCATCCCAATTACCCCAGTCACTGAATCAATCCACCTCATAGAGGGTCTTCCCCTCCAGTGCTGTCCCAATACCTACCAAGCATGATGTCCCTCTCCAAGGACCTGTCTCTCCTTACAACATGTCCAAAGTATGTTAGATGAAGTCCCAGAATCCTTGCCTCCAAGGAGTAGCCTGGTTTAACCCTCTCTAGGATAAATCTTTTTGTTTTCTCGGCAGTCCATGGAACATTCAATACTCTTCTCCAGCACCACAGCTCAAAGGCGTCAATTCTCCTTCTATCCTCCCTAGTCATTGTCCAACTCTCTGATGCATAACATGTGATTGCAAAAACCATGGCCTGTATAAGGCGCACCTTAGTCTCCAGAGAGACACCATTGCTCTTGAGTACTTTAGAGAGGTCCCTAACAGCAGACTTCCCCATTGCAATATTTTTTTTTATTTTCTGGCTGCTAGTGCCAGGAGTGTTGACCGTGGAGCTGATCAAACTGAAGCTGTGAACAATCTCGATCTCTTCGCCATCCATCCTGATGCTACCGATTGGTCCAGTGGTGAGGATCTTTGTCTTCTTGACATTGAACTTCAGTCAACACTGAAGGCTGCAGTCCTTGACCCTCTGTAGTAAGTGCATGAGGCCCTCCTCAGTTTCAGCGAGTAGGGTTGTATCATCTGCATAACACAGATAGTTGATAGATCTTCCACCAATCCTAATGCCACACTTCTCCTCATAGAGCCCAGCCTCTCGGATAATCTTCTCTGCATACAGGTTGAAAAGGTATGGAGATAGGACACATCCCTGGCGTACACCTTTCCCAATTTGAACCATGCAGTGTTGCCCTGCTCTGTTCTGACGACTGCCTCTTGGTCCAAAGTATAGGTTTCGCATTAACACAATTAAATGTTCTGGGATTCCCATTCTTCTCAGAGTCAGCCACAGTTTGTTATGATCCACTCAGTCAAATGCCTTTGCATAATCAATGAAACACAGATAGACATTCTTCTGGTATTCTCTGCTTTCAGCCAATATCCATCTGACATCAGCTACAATATCCCTAGTACCAGGACCCCTTCTAAACCCAGCCTGGACTTCTGGCAATTCTCTGCTGATGTACTGTTCCAGTCGTTTTTGGATAGTATGTGTGTGTATATATATATATATAGATGTATGTATGTATATTGTATATAGATGTATGTATGTTGTGTATATATGTATGTATATATGTATGTATATGTGTGTGGTATATATATATATATTGTTTTTGTATGTCACCAAGTAAGAATCCCTCACAACTGACCATCCAGTGATTTTTCAGGGACTGTAAATTGCATGGAAGGATATGTCCATTTTTCTTCTATGAAGCAGCTGGTGTATTCAAATTGCATGACTTTGTGTTGATAGCAAACTCCTTACCACTAGGCCATCAGAACTCCCTCATATATGTAGATATAGACATCTTGCACATACAAGAAGATATCTTGTATATACGTGTAGGTATCCTGTATGTATATGCAAACATCACATACATATGTACACAAACATATATATGTATATTGTTGTTTCTGTTGTGTACCACAGAGTCAGAACGGATCCATAGCTGACCCTCTAGTGGGTTTTCAGAAACAGCTAATTGCATGGGTAGAGATTTCCTATCCACCTCCTTCAGAGCAACTGGTGGTCTTGAACCACATGCTTTCGGTATTGTAGTGCAGCTTCTTGCTACCAGGCCACCAGAGGTGGATTAGATAGATAGATAGATAGATAGATAGATAGATAGATAGATAGATAGATAGATAAACACCTTAGTCTTTAGACTAACATATGTGACACTTTAGTACACACACACACACACACACACACACACACACACACACACACACACATACACACACCAGTCTAAAGACAGGTGTTCCTTCTCCAAGCCATGGTCTTCTTCTTTACTTGTTATGCATCTTAGAATCGGATAATGATTAAGGATGAAAGACGACATTATGCTTTTGAACTGTATTACTAGAGAAGAATTTTGAGCATACCGTGGTCTGCCAAGGGAACAAATAAGTCTGTCCTAGAGACAGTGAACCAAGGTTGTTCCTTGGAGGCAAGGATTTTGAAATTTTTTCCTTACCTATGTAGTGCTCTAGCTGTTTTTGGTTTTTGAATGATATTCAGCAGTATTTTGCTTGCATCTGATATTAATGATATCGTTCAATAGTTTCTATATTTAGTTGTATCACCTTTCTTGGGAATGAGAATAAATATGAACCTCTTCCAATCCATTGGCCAGACAGCTGTCCTCCAAATTTCCTGCCATAGACTGGTGAGAGCATCCAAGGCTGCATTTGTTAATTGAAAGAAGTCAAAATTGGTATACCATTGATTCCTGTGGCTTTATTTTTCTGAATGCCTTCGATGCAGCTTCCACTTCCTCCTTCATTACCATTGACTCCTGTTCATATGGTACTTCCTGACGTTTTCTGGTGTCAATTAGTTCTTTCTGGTACAGTGATTCTGTGTATTTCCTCCATCTTCTTTTGATGCTTTCTGGGTCACTCAATATATTGCCCATATTATCTTCTGATATTGAAACTTGAGGCTTAAATTTGTTTTTCCATTCTCTCAGCTTGAAAAATGCAGAGCAAGTATTTACCTTTTTAATAAGAGTCCAGCTCTCTCCACATTCCATTATAATACTTTGGCACCTCAAGGTGCTCTTTGAAATCTTCTGTTCAGCTCTTTTACTTAGGCATGTTTTCCGTTTGGCTTCTCGGTTATCCGGTGAAATTTTTTTAGTGCCTTCTGACATCCAATTTTATTTATTCTTTCTCCTCAGTTTTTGTAATGACCTTTTGCTTTCTTCATGGATAATATCCTTGATATCATACCACAACTCATCTCATCTAGTGTTCACTCTTTGGTCTTCAACGGCTCAAAACTATTCCTAAGAAGATCTTGAAATTCAGATAGGCTTGATTCAAGATCATATCTTGGTCCTTTGGACTTCTTTTAATTTTCTTCAGCCTGCACATAATGATTGTTATTTCAAGGTTTTATTATTCTTTTAAAAGACTGTAGCAAAACAAGTGGCAGTCTGTAGGAGAATTGTTCAATAGATTGTAGAAATTTCTGCCGTGGCGAATTGTTGTTGTTGTTGTTAAGTGCTGCCAAGTTGTAGGCAACTCATAGCGACCATATGAATGAAAGACCTGACCACTTGTATAGCTTTCATTCTTTCTCCAGGTTCATAGGGTTTCTGGAGGCAAGCTATTTCAGAAATGGATGCCACTCCTACTTCAAAGCTTGTTTTAATCAGGAAGCTCCACCAAACACTGTCCATCATGGGGAACCATTATCGCATTTGACACATCAGTGTCAGTGTTCAGCATCACAGCAACCACGAGTTACCTCTGTATAGGAAATGGATAGACCAGGGCTGTTTGACCAAAAACAATTAAAACCCTTTGCTAACTGGCTTCCTGTTAAGCATTTCACTTAACTTTATACTGTGATTTGTGGAGGGGAATGTGTAATCCATGGCCCACATGCAAAAACAGGCCCCTGTGCCCACAGTCCCACTTGTCAGCAGCCAGCCAGAGCTGCCCCCTTGGAGATAGTGTGTTCTTAAGTCTTTCAGAGTTCCACTGCCCAGGCCTCTCATTCCTGCCTGGGGAAGGTCTTTGCTACTTCCGTCTTATAACTTGTTGTACAGAAGCTATTTTCATTAAACAGTTTTATATGTTAAAAGAAAACAAAACAAAACAAAACAAACAAACGAAAACACAACACTTAAAACCAGGCCTGAGTGCCATGGATTAAAGTCACCCACCTTTGGCTTCGTAGCATCACTTTCTGTCCACTAGGCCAACTGAGCTCTCACTATGATGATGTTGTTATTGTTGTTGTTGTTAAGTGCTGGTGAGTTGTAGGCGACTCATAGCGACCCTAAGAAGGAAAGACCTGAACACTTGTATAACGTTCATACTTTTTCCAGGTTCATAGGGTTTCCGGAGGCAAGCTATTTCAGAAGTGCATGCCACTCCTGCTTCCAAGCTTGTTTTAATCAGGGTATTATACAACCATAAAAAAGCAATATCACTCTACCAGATGAACTGTAGTAATTTCAGGAAAAAAAATATCAAATTGCAAACCTATGCGTATAATGTAATCCTATGTTTTTTGTTGGATGGAGAGAAGATGAAACTGTCAATAGCTTCATCTTGCTTGGATCCACAATTAACACCCTTGTTACCAGCAGTCAGAAAATAAGAAGACACATTGTACTGGGAAAATCTGCAGTTAGGCACCTCTCAAAATTATTGAGAAGGAGTAATGTCAGTATGAGGACTGAGGTGCAGCTGATTCAGGCCATGGTCTTTCCAATCACTTGATACACATCTGAGAACTGGACAAGGAATAGAAGATTTGACACCTTTGAGCTGTGGCATTGGAGAAAAGTATAGATCATCTAGCCAAGAGAACGAACAGATACGTCTCAGAGAAGGTGCAGCTAGAGTGTTGTTTTTTTGTTTTTTTTAAAGAACAGAAATTTATTGTGTCCTAGTTCTGGAGGCTAGATATCCAAACTGGAGTTTCAGCTATACCAATTCCTTTCAAGAGCTCTGAAAATGAACCTGCTCATGCCCCTCTCCCAGCCTCTGGTGGCCCTGGGCCATCTTCAGGGCTCCTCGGTCACTGCTGTGTCTTGTCGTGCTGTGTTTCCCTTCTGTTTCTCTGTCCTCTTTCACAAGACACAACTCTGAGAGGATCAGGGTCTGTCATACTCCAGGATGTTCATGCTAGGTGCTGTAAGGTGAAGCTAATTCTAGGCTGTAATCTTTTTTTTTCCCCTTGGAAAGTTTAAAATTACTTTTTTTCTCTTCTTCATAAGCTATATTTTTTTAATAATTTTAATGAGCATTTACAGAGATTTTGGATTTCTATTCATTCATTGCTGCACTTCTCTCCCTGCCCAGCCCTTCCCCCCGCCCAGTTCACTCCTCTCTTTCAAAAGTAAAAGAAACACTCCCTCCCTGGGACACAATCCCCCCAACACCCCTCCTGCTGCCCCAAGGAGTGTTCTTTGCAGACAAGAATGATGAGGCTTTGCTTCACAAACTTTGGGCATGTTGCTAGGAGGGAGAAGGACATGATGCTGGAAAGGGTGGAGGATTGGCAAAGGAGAGGAAGACCCTCAACCAGGTCAATTGACACAGTGACTGCTGCAATCAGCTCTTGTGTGTCAGGAAGTGTGAGAATGGCATAGGATAGAGCAGGGTTCTGATCTTTTTTTCTGCTTTGGGTTGCTATGAGTCATACTCAACTCGATGACACCTAACAACAACAACAACTTTATGGTTCATTTTGTTGTTGTTGTTTATAGAAATGTATTCTCTAGATTTATAGTTGTTGCTGTTGTAAACCATCGAATCAGAACCAACTCACAGCTAATTTGCCAGTGGATTTTCAGAGGCAATAAATCTCACAAGACATTTCCTGTCTTTCTAACATGGAGCAGATGGTAGATTCTAACCATGTATCTTTGGGATGGCAACAGATATATGTGAATGTGGACTCAATTCCTGGGAAAAGACAACATCTACCTTCAATGAGATGTACTGACACACTGACTGCACAATACAGATTATGCTGAGGTTACAGTAAGATTTTGTTTTGTTTTTGTGCAGATGATCTCAGTATGATATAGAGTTGAGTTATCAACACCTAACAAGAAGCCCTAATGGTTCAGTGATTAAAATAGTCAGCATATACCAAAAGGCAGTGGTTCGAATCCATCAGCCTCTCAAAAGCAGATAGATGAGATGTAGCAATCTGCTTCCACAAAGATTTACAATCTTGGAAACCCTATAGGAAGCCTTATTCTGTCCTGTTAAATCCTATTAGTTAGTATTAACTCATTGACAGTAAGCCTGCTTTTATGAGTACCCTATAGCATGGAAAAGTTTGCTTTCTTTTTCTTGGAAACTTTTTATAGCAATTTGACCTTTGAACTCATATGTCAAATAGGAATCTATAAGAAGAAAAGTAAACAAAGCCAATAATTTTTTTCAATACAGAGGAAATATTGTGGCTCTTATTGTATAATTTCTGGTACATTATATAATTATTTATACAAGCTTTCATTTCACATGATACCACTCCACTGGGAGCAGGATGGGCAATCTCCTCCCGTGCTTTTAACTGTCTCTGAAAATCCGCTGAAGCATCAGCTATGGGTCAGTTCTGACGGTACAGTACACTACTACCACCACAATAACAACAATCTTACCATATACTTACTACTTTCAATCTCTAGACCATTTCTGTCATGTTCTATATCATTATTTAATGCTGTCTACAAATTGAGCAACTGACTCTTTGGTTTTATTTTCTTTATTACCTTTTAACATGGATTTTGTGTTAAAACCAAATTAATTTCAAGCCTTAGGAATAATAAAATGTCTATGAATCATAAAATATTTATGAATCACAGCATTCAGAAAACAGATTCAAACCAGGCAAAAATGTAATCTGAGAAAAAGAAACTTTGAGAAGGATGTTACTGAATAAATATCAATACTGAAACAAAAAAAATGTATACAATAAACAGAGCTGAGCTGAAACTTACATTGTAAAAAGTAATACAGTCCATGCTAGCACCTTCTCATAATAACAATTGACCTCAAAAAGAAGCTGGAGTTTTGAAACAATAGAGAATTCAGCCTGAAAGAAAATGTGTGGTGGGCAACATGATACACATTCTCATGAGGAAGCAAACATTTTCATATCTAGTCAGAGGCTATTATCAAATCACTTTTTATTTCCTCTTACCTTTGAAATCCTTTGGCTTCTAGTTCTGATTTCATATATACGACTATACTCTCTAAAGCAGGCTTGTAAACTCAGATCTCACTTATAAACGTTAGAGTTTGAGTCAGATGGTAAGTTTTAGAATATTCCTTGTATGTCTCCCTCATTCATCTCTTCTACTTTTGTGTTTATCTTTTAAAAACAATTCCAAATTCAGGTGTCCAGGACATATTTTTATTAAGTTCTTCTTTATTTTTGGCTTTCATATGCTGAAGTTCTCTTCGGATTACCTGACCATAGTCTACATTCCAGTAAATATGTATTTGTAATCATGAAAGAAGTTGCTAATCTCAATCTTTTCTTCAACTCATTATATGCATATAAATTCTGAGTTTAGAAGTAAAGCCAGCTGTTCATTTTTTAAAAATTTTTACATTTTCATCTACTGGAAATTCACATTATCTTTCATAGTTCTTCAGAATCAAAGTCAGAAAGCTTGCAGTGTACAAAGCATGTAGTCTTTACAATTCTTACAAAATTTCCCCACACAGATTCTTACTAGCATCTTAATATTAGTCTGTGTTCTCTATTCAGCATCCTCAAAGTTGTAACGTCTGTGCCACAGGACGTGACAACCAGAAGAGAAAAGGATAACTGGCAATTCTCTTCTTTAAATCTTTCCCTTTGTATGCTGTCTGAATTGCTCTGAGAAGGTTAATGCTTCATCTCTCTCTCTCTCTGTGTGTGTGTGTGTGTGTGTGTGTGTGTGTGTGTGTGTTCTCAGTTTCCCCTATTTTATTTTCTTCTCTTCAGTTTCTCTCTCATTCTCAAGTTACTGTGGCTTCTTGTGGCTGTTTAAAGTATCCAAGAAGAGACTGAACATACATCTGGGATTATATTGTATTATCTTTGCTATTCGTGTCGCACTGCTTCACGGGGAGTTTTCTTCATTCTATCAGCTAAACCTACTAGGTAGAAATTTCCAAATATGTTATTGCTTTCTAATAGTCTGAATATCATGCTGATATGTTGTTAGCTGTTGTCAAACTGTCCTGACTCATGGTGACCTCACGTCCAACAGAAGATGGAAATGCTTCCTGTTGGATTGAACAGATACAGTTGTAATTCAAGGAGATTGCAGTGATTGACTTTTTAATGATCACAATGTGTTTTTATTAATTAGCCACTGTGAGGGATGAGGATGTGTGTGGGGGGGGTGAATTAATAATGGAGTCATACAATTTGATGGACGGGGTGAGGGAAATTGGAAGAATCTGTTCTTGAAAACGTTGTATTTGAATGTTGTAGATAAACTAGTATAAAAAATAGTCTTTACCTAATAAGTAAGTGGTGGAATTTTTGATTAGTTATTAATGCCATTCCACAACTCTTCGATTCTAGTTGTTCTCTTAAACTTTTTCTTATCTGATTTCCATGTAATACAGTGTAGATGTTGTTGTTATGTGTTGTTGAGTCGACTATGATTCATAGCGACCCTATGCACATAGCTCTGAACCCAGCTCTACCCTGAGCCAATCTCACTGTCTCTGACACACCTACGCTCATTACCCATTATTATCTCAATTCATCTCATATGGGGTCTCCCTTTTCTCTGCTATCCCTTGATTCTCCCAAGCATGATATCCTTCTCTAAAGGCTGGTCCCTATTGGCTAGATGCCCAAAGTATGTGAGGCAGAGTCTAAAATCCTTGTCTCTAAGAAGCAGCTTGGTTTCACTCTTTCCAGGATAGACCTGTTAGCTCTCTTGGCAGACCATGGTATGTTCGATAATTTTCTCCAGTATCACAACTCACAAACATTACTTCTTTTTCTGTCATGCTTGGCCATTGTCCAGCTCTCTAATGTATACATAGCAAGTCCTTGGGAAGATCATGGTCTGGATCAGGTGCACCTTTGTCTCTTGACTGAAATCCTTGCTCTTCACCACTCTGGAGAGGACCTTGACAGCAGATTTTCCTAATGCAATTCATCTTTTGATTTTCTCACTGCTGGTGCTAAGAGTGTTGATTATGGAGTTGAGCAAGCTGTAACTGTTAACAACCTTGATCTTTTCTTCATCCATCATGGTTGTGCCAGTTGGCCCAGTGGTGAGAATCTTTGTCTTCTTGATGTTGAGCTTCAATCCATATTTCAGACTACATTCCTTGACCCTCTAATGCAAATAAATGGTTCAGGTCCTCCTCAGTTTCAGCAAGCAAGGTAGTATCATCTGCATAATGCAGTTTCTTGATGAGTCTTCCTCCAAATCTGATGTCATATCCTGCCCCATTCTCGAATGATCATTCCAACTAAATGTAATGACAGAAACAATTTTATTATTTGCATTACTGCATAAGATGATTACAAGTTAATGGAATCCTTTTCTGGTATTAGAAGCAGAACACGTATACTACCCAGGTATATGTTAAAAAGTGTAAGATGTGAACATGTGGAAAAAGTTGAGGAAGTCTTGGAATTAATAATTTTTTTTTAATATTAGAATCTAGAACTGGCATTTTTATATAGTGTATGTGAAAGTCAATCCATACAATTGCGAAGGTACAGAAGGGTGTTAAATAAAACTCTTAAAACAAAATAACAAAGAACAACAAAAGAGGCATTTTTTATCCGCAACAATGGATTTGAGTATGAAAGAGATTATGAAGAATGATGCAGTATATAGCAAGGTTTCCTTTTGTTGTTCAGAGGGTCACTATGAATTGTGTTCTAGTTGACAGCACCTAACATATCCTAAATCCACAAATAAAATTGATCTTCAGTCAAATATGAAGACATTGCAACTTGAAAGGCCTAATGTTGTTTTATTGATCAACGAGTCTTAACTACAATATGAAATACTTTGCTCTGATAAATGCAAAGACATGCCTTTACTTTAACTTAGAAAAGTATCCAATTATTTCTATTTTTTAAAAACCATATATCATGGAAGATAATTTTTCAAATCCAAGAACATGAAATAGATATTCTTCCACTTAAATGCAGATGGACTCTCCCCCCCTCCTTTTTTTTCCTATTTAGGTGAAGAAATACTTAAGTATAAGAAGAAAATAGTTTGGATGAGAACGGAGGTGAAGCAAAGCAATTATTCACTATTCTGGGAAAATTGTGCCGTTGAAAAGAGTGTTAATATTTCCTCAAACTACGTATTTTCAGAGTTTAATAACTCCTCACTACTTTGCAGATTGCAGAATATTTCACAAACTTCAAACTATCTCTGAACCATTTTTTCTAAGAATTATCATAGGAAATAATTTGGAAGTATCTGCTTGTGAAATTTTGCACAAATAAAAGTGGAATTCGTCCAAAATTTTACAGAAAATAGAATCAAATAACTAACAGAGGACACCTAGTGGTCGCTCAGGAAGGTGCCATATTTTTCCCTGGCACAAGACTCATCTATTAAGCACACAGGTTACTTGCATCAGAAAGCTGAACAATGACAAGGGATGATAGACGGAGAATTGATGCCTTTGAGCTGTTATGCTCGAGATGAGTATTGAATATCCATTGACTACTAGAAGTACAAACAGGTTCGTCCTAGAGAGGGTGAGGCTAGGCTGCTCCTTGGAGGCAAGGATTCCGAAGCTTCGTCTGACATACTTTGGACTTGTTGAAAGGAGCGACCAGTCTTTGGAGAGGGACTTATACTTGGGAAGGTGGAGGGACAGCGCAGGAGAGGAAGGCCCTTAATGAGATGGATTGATTCAGTGACTGGGATAATGGGGATAGGTGTGTCAGAGACAGTAAGATCGGCAAGGGATAAAGCAGGATTTAGGACTGTTGTACATAGGGTTGCTATGAGTCACAGGCAATTAGACAGCACATAACAAAAATACACAGGTGAGCTAACAGATGTCGAGTGCCTGTCAGCTTTTTTTTTTACGCAGACAAGCTGTGTCACAGTAAACAAGTCAATGAATAGAAAAGGTCCTATTTGAGAAATCGTGTCAAAATCATTAAGAATTTATAGTCTGCCAGGGAAGATGTGGAACCTGTACAACATTTTTATTATTATTTATTTTAATGAAAATTTACAGAGACTTTGGATTTCCATTCATTCATTGTTGCACTTTTCTCCCTGCCCACCCTTGCCTCCAGTTTTCTCTTCTCTTGGAAAAGTAAAAGAAAAATTCTTTCACTGTTATACAATCCTCCCCATCAAGTCCACTCCACTATGCAGCCTTCATTCTGGACTCCTGTAATGACAATAATACCTAATCATATATACCTTTTAAACAGTTCTCTGTCTTATCTGTTCCAATGCAGAATATATAATTTATCCCATCTTTCTCAGTCTCCTGCCAGCCCCGATGTCAGTCCCGTTTTACAACAGTGGCACTATGCAATATTTGTCCTTTTGATTGATATATGTCACTAAGCATAATGTCCTCCAGGGTCACCCATTTTGTATAATATTTAAAGAGTTCCTTGTTTTTCAAAGCAGCATAGTATTCCATTGTGTGACTATACCAGAGCTTCTCTATCCTTTCATTTGTCAATGGGCACTTAGGTTGTTTCCAACTCTTTGCTATTGTGAACAAAGCCATGATAAACATGATAAACATGGGTGCGCATATATCTGCTTGGTGGCAGTTATGGTTTCTTTAGGGTATATTCCCAGTAGAGGAACTGCTGGATCAAATAGTAGTCCTATTTGCAACTTTTTGAGAAAGCTCCATACAGCCTTCCACAGTGGTTGCACCATTTTACACTTTTTTATTTACAATTTTTTTATGGCCAGATTAATGTCAGCCATTAAAAAAAATGCAACACTTCATGGATTTGCATGTCAATATTTTCATGAAGAAAGTGCAACCACTTTCTTAGAGGTACGAATGGTGAAACTTAATCTCACGTAGTTTGGCATATTTTCAAGAGAAACTAATAATTAGAAAGAGGCAGTAGGCTGGGAAAGGTAGAAGATTGAGGAAACAGAGTAAGGCCCTTGATGAGATGGACTGAATACTGACAACTACAGTGGACTCAAGCATATCAGAATTCATGAGGCTGGAGTAGGATGGTTCAGATCTGTTGTTTATAGGGTTGATGATATGAGCTGTAGTCTAGCTAATGGCATCAAATAGTAACAATGTTAAAAATAACAAATATAAACTAATAAAAAGTTAGCAAATTTTTCAATAATTTTATAAAACAGTACTATTATTGTCATCATAATACATAATATGCACTAGATACAAATATAGAGGAAACACCCAGGTAAAAAGAAAAGTTTATGATGGGTGGCTGTTATTTTTTGCCATCTAGTTGGAATAAACCCCCAGTTTATCCTTTAGCAGGATCTCAGAGACAGTAAATCATACAGAAGGAGATTGCTCTTCCTTCCCTACTAGATTCTAACCTAACACCTTTGAGATTGTAGTGCACCTTCTAACCATTAAGCCACCAGGGCACACTTAGAGGTCCTGTTACAGATGTGTGTGCAATGATAATACATAGGGGTGAGCTCTTTATTTCACATGTTAGTGAAGTGAAAAAGTGCTTCAAATAGGTGTGGAAGCTTTGCTTGTATGTTTGTTTTATGACTGTTTATTGTTATGATCTATAATCAATAGTACTGAAGGAGGGATTCCACACTGAACTGAAATTGTTGATGATAAATAAGACTCCAAGCATTGGTGGAACACTAGTGGAGATACTTCAAAATACAGAAGCAATGCTGAAAAACTCTTCTATGTCAACAAACATGGATCACTGTCTATGTCAACAAACTTCAACGACAGTTAACTGGCCAATAGACTCAATGAGATCCATGTGTGTGTCTGTTTCAAAGAAAAGTGATCAAATAAAATGCTAAAATTTTCAAATAGTGTCATTAACTATCACATACAAGTAAAGTTATAATAGAGACAATTATAAAATTGTTGCAAAAGCACATCAACAGAGAAGTGCAAGAAATTCAATCCTGATTAAGTAAAGCACATCGAACTAGGAATATCATTGCTGATGTCAAACGAATCTTGGCAGAAAGCAGAGTTGTTATTGTTTTGTGCCATCGAATTAAAATCAACTAGTTAACCCTCCAGTGGGTTTTCAGAAGTTATAAATGGCATGGAATGAGGTTGCCCATCCTTCTCCTACAGAGCATCTGGTACATTTGAACTATATCTTTGAGTTACCAACACAACTCTTTACCTCCAGACCACCAGAACTCAAGAATAGAAAATACTTCCTTGTGTTGCATTGCTTCATATAGAATTAAAAATTATGAATAACATAATGAAGAATAGGAATCCTAGAACATTTAATTGTGTTTTCCCAAAACCTATACTTAGACCAACAAGATAACATCATTATTTAAAATTGAAATAAGTATATATCAGATTGGTAGTCTTTCACTAACCTTAATGCAGTTTGTGTGCTGAACAAATAATGCAAGAAGTTGAAGAATGTGAAAAATTTTCATCAGAATTGGAGGAAGGTTTTTAAGAACCTATGATATGCAGATGGCACAATCTTGTTTGCTGGTAGTGAAGAGAATTTGAAATATTTACTGATTAAGATTAAACACTCCAGTTTTAAGTATAGATTACACTTCAACAAAAAAGAAAACACAAATTTTAACAAGTGGGCAGTAAATAAATAAAGGCAAAGAAATATTGATGTGTTTTAATAAGTAAGTGACATTATGATAAATGGAGAAAGTGTTGAAGTTGTCAAGTATTTAATCTTAATTGCACTCAGAATGTTCATGAAAACAGCAGTACAGAAATAAAATTAAATAGTACATTGGACAAATCTGCTGCCTGAGACCTCCTTAGCTTGCTGAAACTGAAAAGGACAGAGGCATTTGCTGCACAAGATCAAGACTGTAGTCTGCAATATGGATTGAAGGTCAACATTAAGAAAACAAAGATTCTCACCACTGGGTCAATTGGTAGCTTTGTGATGGACAGAGAAGAGATTGAAATTATTGATAATTTCAGCTTCCTTGGTTCCACAATCAACACTCTTGGCACCAGCAGTCAGAATATGAAAAGATTAATTACAATGGGAAAGTCTGCTGTCAGGTACCTCTCTCTAGGGCACTGAAGAGCAATGATATCAGTCTGAAAGACTAAGGTGCACCCGATCTAGGCCATAGTCTAGAAAAGTGTCTAGAAGAGTATTGAATATTCTGTGGACTTCCAAGAGAACAAACAGGTGTGTCCTGGAGAGGGTGAAAGCAGGCTGCTCCCCAAAGGCAAGGATTTTGAAGCTCCATCTTACATACTTTGGGCATAGGGCTAGGGGGGACCAGTCTAGGAGAAGGACATCATGATTGCAAGGATTGAGGGACAGCACAGGAAAGGAAGACCCAGGATGAGATGGGTTGATACAGTGACTGAGGCAAGACTAAGTCTGTTGGAGATTATGAGATTGGTTTAGGATAGGGCTGAGTTCAGAGATAGTGTGCATTGGGTTACCATGAATTGCAGTTGATGCAATGGCACATAAAAACAACAAAAAAACCCTCCTTACAGTGTTAAATAAAAGATACAACTTTGAGGACTTATGTATAGTTGATACAAGCCAAATGATTTTCAGTCACCTAACATGAATGTTAAAACTGGACAATAAAGTAGTAAAAACAAAGAAATAATGAGTATTTTAATTATGGTATCAGTGAAGAATATTAAACATACTATGAATTGCCAGAATGAGGAACAAATCTGTCTTGAAGGAAATACAGCCAGAACTCCCTTCAGAAGTGAGAACTATGAGATTTACTTTTACATGTTAGATGTGCTGTCAGAAGTGGGTAGTCTTTGGTACTTATTGTACTTAATAAAGTTAAGGGTCAGTAAAAAAGAGCAAGAATCTCAGTGAGAGGAAGAAACCTAGTGGTTACGACACATAGGGTTCAAGCACAGCAGCAACTGTGAAGATATTGATGGAGTTGAGAGTGTTTTATTCTATTGTATGCGAGGTCACTAACAGAACTGACTCAATTGGAGCTAGCAACAGTAAATATACAATTGTTGAGTGCTTGGCCACTAACATCATATATACAGAATAGGGCTGTCCCATGATTTTCACATCAGTGACCTTTCTAAAGCTTGTTGTAAAGCCATGAGTTGAACTAGAGATGAAAAAAAAAAAACAAACAAAAAACCAACAAAACCCAAAACAACAACAACAAAAAAACCAAACCAAAAAAACCAACAAAACCAAACCCAATATAGTTGTTATAGTATACTGTTTCAGCTGTAGAATTCTTGTTTCCACGAGAAACCCAATTTTATTCGTAACTAAGCACCTCATCAACAGTAACTACATGTCTGTCCTTGAAGGCTGGGTGTTGCTATGATGCTCATCAGGCTTTAGACTATAATAGACTAGTAAGAAAGGTATGGTCGTCTACTTCTGAACATTGGTGAAAACTTCTTAGACCCTAACAGTGTATTTTGCAACCACTTATGAGACTCTGTCACAAGAATGGGTAGTTTTTTAGTCAGTTGTGCATATGATCATGAGTCGAGAGATGAACAAATGGGCAGTAATGATGATAGCAGTATTGCGTGGTTATCCTTATTCAATTTACGGAATAGAAACGAAGATATACTAGGCCGTTGCACTTTATTCTTGTGCATTGTCCTTGTTGTCTAACTGTGTAAAATTGCATTAAGTTTCTCTAGAACTTCTTGAAACTACTTTAGGTTACTACCATTATATTCCAAGTGCATAGGAACTCTAGATAAAATGCACTTTAGAGGTTCTACTATTCTATCTGTTCTATCTATCCCTTGCCATCTCTTTTCAGATCTTTATACTGGCCTCTCCTTTTTAAAATTTAATTCTTAAATATCAGAATTCTCTGGGATTCTTGAGACGGATTTTTCCCCCTTTTAATTCAAGTGGGGTAAACTCAAGATTGTATTTTGGATTTCAAGTCTTGAATTTGTTCTTTAATTCCATCACTTTGAGGAATACTGAACATTTTCTTCCCTTATGGTTTTCTAACTCAAGATTTCTGCACAATTTTTAATACTTTGCTTTTCATAATAAACTGAGAGTTTCTGTCAATTGTTGCAGTCAGAAATTGATCAAGCATGCAATCAAAATAAATTACTAACAATTGGTGACTTGAATACAAAAGTTGTACAGAGAAAGTAGTTGTGAAATATGGTTGTGGTGACAGAAATTGATCTGGAGATAAAATGCTAGAATTTTGGACAATTAGGTTTTTTTTTCTTTGTAAATACCTTTCTTAAAAATACAAAAACAGTAATATAATCACAGACCTCATCTGGTGGATGACACATGAATCAGATTGACAACCTCTGCAGACACAGTACACAGAGAAACAAAATATCAGCAGTAAAACCAAGGCCAGGGGCTGATTGTGGAACAGATCATCAATTACTCATGTCCAAGTTAAAATCGAAGCTCAAAAAAATGGAAATAAACCCAGGAGAATCAAAATGTGACCTTAATTCTACCCCATCTGAATTTGAAAATCATCTCAAAGATAGATTTAATATATTGAGCACTAATTACTGAAGATCAGATAAACTGTGGGATGGCATCAAGAGCATCGTCCATGAAGAAAGTAAAATGTCATTACAAAGACCTAAAAAAGCCAAAACAAGGAGCAAAAATGCTAAAGCAGGAGAACTGAACACAAGATTTGAAAGGGCAGTTCAAGAACTATTCACTCTATATACAAAGCATGTAACTCCAGAGAGTAGGGTTTGTAAAGAAGAATTTGGCATTGTGATTGTAAGTAGATGCAGTTAACAATCTGTGTTATATTGTTGTTGTTGTTGTTATGTACCATCGAGTTGCCTATGACTCATAGCCACCCTATGTACAATAGCCCTAAACCCTGCTTTATCCTGTGCCATTCTTATTGTCTCTGATAAACCTACCTTCATTACCCCAGTCATTGAATCAATCCATCTCATAGTCTTTCTCTCCTGCAGCTGTCTCTCCACCCTCCCAAACATGTCCCTCTCCAAGGTCTGGTTCCTCCTTGCAACATGTTCAAAGTATGTCAGATGAAGGAAGCTTCATAATCCTTACCTCCAAGGAGTAGTCTGGCTTTACCCTCTCCAGGATGAATTTGTGTTCTCCTAAAAATCGATGGTATATTCAATACTCTGCTCCAGAACCAAAGCTCAAAGGCATCAATTCTCCATCTATCATCTCTAGTCACTGCCCAGCTCTCTGTTCTGATTCTAAGGTACTCAACAATAACAACCAATTTCATGTGGGAAGCTCAGATGGAATTATTATTACCAGATGGGAAATCTCTTCCTGTGTAACTTATAGCCCTGCATCAAGTATGAGTTGATTCTTTTTTGTTTGTTTGTTTGTTTGTTTGTTTTTTATTGGGAAAAACATATTGGGGGTACAAGGAGGTGAGGGTTGGGGGCAGAAG
>NW_006399894.1:8753759-8778879 GCF_000299155.1 Elephantulus edwardii
GATCTTCACTGAGGGCCAGTCATCAACTGTTTAAGTGTTCAATTATCAATAAGCCGAAGTCTGTGGAAGGCCATAATGGCCCTGCTTTAAGTGGTTCACCGCTCCTGCAGCTCACCACGCTGTCTCTGCCTCTGCCGCCATCTTGATGAGTTGATTCTAACTAGAGGGCAGTTGTTGTTGTTGTTGTTAGGTGCTGTCAGGTTTAGTATGACTCACAATGACCCAATAAACAACAGACCTGAATCCTGTCCTATCTTGTGCCACCCTTACCATCTCTGATACACTTGAACACATTGTTACTTCAATTCATCTTGATGGGCATTTTCATTTTTTTTGCTGACCCTCCACCCTTATAAGCATGATATCTTTTCTGAGAAAGAGCCTCTCCTGGCAACATGTTCAAAGTATGAGAAACAGAGTTTTGCCATCCTTGCCTCCCAGGAACACTTAGCTTCACTTTTTCCAAGACTTACTTGTTCATTCTTTTGGCAGTCTATGGGGTATTCAATACTCTTCCCAACACCACAACTCAAACACACCAGTTCTTCTGTCATCATTGTTCAGCCCTCAGATGCATAATAAGTGACTGAAAAGAACATGGCCTGAACCAGGCACATCTTAATCTTCAAACTGATATCATTGCTCTTCTGTATTTTAAAGAAGTCTCTGATAGTGAACTTGCCCAAATCAAAATGTCTTTTTATCTCCTGATCACTGGTACCAAGGATGTTGACTGTAGATCCAAACAGAATGAAATCATTAACATTTACAATTGTTTCTCCATCTAGCACTGGTCTGGTGGTAAAGACCCTTTTCCTTTGGCATTAAGATTGCAATCTATATTGGAGGCTGTATCCTTGATCTTCTGCAGCAAGCACTCTTCAGTCACCTCTATTTTCAGCAAGTCATGCATCCATATAATACAGGTTGTTGATGAGTCTTTCTCCAATCCTGATGCCACATCTCTTCTTTATAGATTCCAACTTCACGAATTACTTGCTCAGCATACAGATTGAATAGGTTTGAAAAAAAGAAACACCTTTGATGCACAACCTTCCTGATTTAGAACATAGTGTTCCCTTTTTCTGTCCAGACAACAGCTTCTTGGTCTAGGTATAGCTTTTAGATGAATATAATCAGGTGTTCTAGGACTCTCATTCTTCTCAATGTTAGCCATAGTTTATTGTGCTCCACACTATCAAATGCCTTTGAAGTGTCAATAAAACACAGATATACATTATTCTAGTCTAGTATTCTATTCTTTCAGCCAGTATCCATCTGACATCAGCAGTTGTATTCTTGTGCCACAGTCTCTTCTAAACCCAGTGTGAACTTCTGACAGTTCCCTGTAAGAAACTTTCACATTTTTTATGATCTTTAGCAATATTTTGCCTGCTTATTTTATCAGTGATATTACCAATAGCTTTCATAGTTGTTGGATTGCCTTTCTTTGGGAATGGGAACACATACGGATCTCTTTCGATCAGTCAGCCCGTCAGCTGTCCTCCAAATTTCCTGGCAAAAAACTGGTGAATAAGCCCAGGGTTGAATCTGTTAGTTGGAACAGTAGATATCACATCTATACCTATAGTCTTATTTTTTTGCTAGCATCTTCAGCACAGTCTTGTGTCCCCACCCCCGCCTTTGTTACCATTGGCTTTTATTTATATGAGGCTTCTGAAATTTTTCAGTGACAACCAGTATCGAACCAGTACAATGAATGGCTCTGTGTAATCCTTCCATCTTTTAATACTTCTTGCATCTTGCAAGGTAGGAAAAATTGACTGAATTTTGTACATTGAATGATTTATTCATAGCATATACCTTTTTTAAGAAACACACCAGCAACTTTACACATAGACCTCACCCGACAGTCTGCAAAGGAATCAGATTGAGTACATTCCTAGAATGTATTTTGGAAAAGCCAGGAGTCAGAACCAGACCAGGGGCTGACTGTGGACGAGACCATCAATTGCCGATGCACAAGTTATTATCGAAGCTGAAAAAAGATTAAACCAAATCTACAAGAAACAAAATATGAAATTGAGTCTAATACTCCAGAATTGGAGAAAAAAAATTATCTTAAGAACAGATTTGAGACATTGATCACCAATGATAGAGGTCCAAAAGAACTGTGGAATAAAATCAAGGATATCATGCACAAAGAGAGCAAAAGCCATTACAGGGATAGAAGAGGAAGAAAAAGTCAAAACAGATTTTAGAAAAAATTATAAAAATTATGTTAGAGCATCAAGAAGCCATAACAAACGGAAGAGATGCTGAAGTAAAAGAAGTGAGCTAAATATTTCAAAGGGCAGCACAAGAAGACCAAGCAAGGTATTACAACTAAATGTACAAAGAGCTGGAGTCAGAGGTTGCAAATGTTAGTTAGCATTTCTTAAGCTGAAAGAAATGTAAACCAATTCTTAGCTATGAGCAGAAATACTGAAAGATGCCATTGGCAAAATCTTGAATGTTCAAAAGAAACATTAAAAGAGGGCAGTAAGTGATGTTGAGTGAGATCTCTGTCTCATGCTTTATTACCAATTTCCAATTGATATGTTCAGCATAGACTTTTCTCTTAGAACTCTGATGGTGCAGTAACTACACACTTAGCTGCTTAACAGATTGTTGATTGTTCAAAACCTTCAGCTCTTCTATGAGAAGAAGAAAGATGTGTTTAGTAATGTCCGTTATGATTAAGGTCAGCCTGAAGTTCACATTTTTAGAGTCTAATCAGACTCATAATGTTCCCCCATAGTTGTAAACCATAAAAAGAGAAGACTGCCTATTTTTCTCTTCTGTAGAGGCTGATAAGTATAAACCAAAATATACGATGAGCAGCAGAACTTGTTAATATGCTATCAGAGCTCCCGCCATAAAGATCATAGCCTTTGAATCCATATGAGACAGTTCTATTCTATCCTGTAGGGTTGCTCTGTGTCTGAATAGGTTTGGGGACATCAGGTTTATTTGGCTTGGTATTTATAAAAATGCTTACGTGACCACTTCATTTATATTTTTAACAATCATCTGAAGTTTTACGTACCCAATACTGGTATTCTTATATTCTGATCATAACCAAACCTGTTCTCACCCATTTATTTGTTCAAACCCTCCAAACTTGGAGTTAATATTCATTTTTCATTTTATTTCACAAATCTTTCCCGAAAAATTCTTAAGTTTTATGATCTAAAATAAGCCTCAACTCTGGAAATTTCTCATTACTTCACTACCTTCTCATCCTAAGTCATCATCACCTCTTACAGGGATTATTTCAACAGGTTTTCCTACTTTATTTTGCACTTCTATGGACAATTCTCAGCATATGACTGGTAACAGGGGTTTTTTTTACTTTATTTCTTTTTTTATTAATTTTAATAAACATTTACAGAGATTTTAGATTTCCATTCATTCATTGCCGTACTTTTCTCCCTGCCCACCCCTCCCCACCAGTTCACTCCCCTCTCCGAAAAGAATAAGAAAAAGAAAAAAAATCCTTCATTGGTGTACAATTCCCCCAGCCCTTCCCCCTCACCCCCTACCCCAAGTACACTTCTCTATGCAACCTTAATTCTGGATTGCTGTGCTAACCGTAATCATATATCACCTTTAATCTGTTCTTTCCCTCATCTGTTTCAATATAGTATACATAATTTATCCACGTTTTTCTCAGTCTTACCCCAACCCTGATGTCAAACCCATTCCACAACAATGGCACCATGCAGTATTTGTCCCTTTGTGACTGAGATATTTCACTCAGCATAATGTCACATCTTTAAAAAGCATGAATACACACACAAATCTCAGCATTCTGTGTATAAGGTCTTATTATGACTTTTCCTTTTTATCCCTAAAAATCACAATCCTTACAAAACTTAACAGACCCCACATATATTTTTGTCTTTTTTATGTCTATCATTTCACCTCCTACTGTGTCCCCATTTTCTTGTTTGGTTGGAGTCAGTCATTTTGGTCTTTGTGATAGCTTTACTATATGCAAATATATTTTTTACTTTTGCAAACATTTGCTACCTGTTTGAATGCTCTATCTACAAACAATCCATGTGAAAATGTCTACTATTACTGTCAAATATTTGCTCAAATGCCACTTTCTTAATGCCAGTTGGCTGTCTTTAAAACTGAAACCTACATTCTCTTTCCATACTTGTTCATCTGATTTATCTTACATTTATTTTTCTTTTCATAGCATAAGAGAGGAGGAAGAAAAGACTGAGATGGATGTCCGAAGAAACTCTAAACATTACACTAGAGCACCAAGAAGACAAAGCAAGGGGAAGAAAGAAGGAAGTTAGGGAGCTGAACAGAAGATTTCAAAGGGTAGCTTAGAAAGACAAAGCAAAGTATTATAAAGAAAAGCACAAAGAGCTCAAGTCAGAAAATCAAAAGGGTCGAACTCACTCAGCATATCTTAACTGAAGGAATTAAAAATAAATTCAAGCCTCAAGTTGCAATACTTAAGGATGCTATGGGCAGAATGTTGAATGAGTTAGGAAACATTAAAAAAAGATGAAATGAGTACACAGGGTCACTGTATGAAAAGAATTGGCTCATACAGAAGAATGTCATAGAACAATATATGATCAAGAGGCAGCAGTGATGAAGAAGAAAGTTCAAGCTGCTCCAAAAGACACAGCAAAAAATAAAACAAAACAAATAAGGCCCCAGAAATTGATGAAATACCAATCGACATATTCAACAAATAGATGCATGTTCACCAGTTTGTGTAAAAAATCTGGAGGACAACTACCTGGCCAACTGACTGGAATAGATCCATATTTATTTCCGTTCCATGAGAAGATGATCCAACAGAGTGCAGAAATTATCAAACAACATCACTAATATCACATTCAAGCAAAATCCTGTTGAAGATTACCAAAAAATGACCGGAAAGAATGCGTTGTCAGAGAACTACCAAAAATATAAGCTGGGTTTAGAAGAGGTCTTTAGAGACATTATCATCAATGTCAGATGGATCTTGGCTGAAAGCTAAGAGTGAGTAGCATAGGAATGTCTATCTATGTTTCATTGACTATGTGAAGGCATTTGACTGTGTAGATCACAGCAAATTGTGGCTAACCTTGGAAGAATGGAATTCCCCTAACACTTGATTATGCTCACGTGAAACCAACAGTTGGACCAGGAAGCAGTTCACAGAGCAGAGCAAAGAATCACTACATGGTTCAAAATCAGGAAAAGAGTGCATCAGAGATGCATCGTCTCCACCTTTTCAATCTAGATGCAGAACAGATAATTTGGGAGCTGGAACGTTATGAGGAAGAATATGGCAACAGGATTGGGTGAAGACTCATCACCAACCTCTGATATACAGATAACACAATCTTGCTTGTCAAATCTGAGGTTGACCTGAAAGGTTTGCTGCAGAAGGTCAAGGAAGATAGTCTTCTATATGGATTGAAGCCCAACATAAAAAAGACAAAGACTTTCACCACTAGGCCAGTTGGCAGCACCAGGATAGATGGAGAAGATATTGAGGTTAATTATTTCACCTTGCTCGACTCCACAATCAACATTCTTTCCCCCCCATTTTCTTTTTCTTTTAACTTTTATTTCTGAGGGTTTTTTAAATTTTATTAGTTTTAATGAACATTTACAGAGATTTTGGGTTTTCATTCATTCATTGTTGCACTGTTTTCTCCACCCTCATCCCCAGTTCGTTCTTCTTCCCCCCCCCATGTCTGTTTTAATTGTCCAATTGCCACAGTGCTTGTCAAAGCCAGTTCTGATTTATCTCCTTTGTCAGTGTGTCCCTTGCCATTCCCTATCACTCCTCCCTGAGAGAGACTTCACCCTGATTCATAAGGAAAAGGGGATGGCGTATTCTCTTAGCTACTTCCTGCTGAAAAGGGACGCTGTGGGTTTCAGGGTGAAGGTCTTCTCTCACTACTCTAAAGGGCCCCTTTGGCAGTAGGAAACACATAGACTATTATGGAGATTGATTTTAGAATTTAGATGCACTGTTATCAATTGTGCTTAGCCGTACATGTTCATATCCTTGAAGATGTATCATGGAAGTGTTGCAGCCTAGAAGATACAAATTTAACTAACAAGTTAAAAGTGCATGAGTCAAAAATTGAAAAGCAATAATATTCTGAGTAGAGGTTCTAATAGTGGCACAAATCAAGTTATAGAGGTAAGGTGGTTCAATTGTCATCCTTACTCTAACTTAATTCTTTTTTTTTAATTTAAATTTGTTATTAATTTCAGTGAAAATTTACAGAGGCTTTGGATCCAGCAGTCAGGAAGTCAAAAGGCGAATTGCATTGGAGAAGTCTTCTGTCAGAGACCTCACCAAAGTGCTAAAGAGTAATTTTGTCAATCTAAGTGAGATTGTTCACAGCTTCGGTTTGCTCGGCTCCACGGTCAACACTCTTGGCACCAGCAGCCAGGAAATAAAAAAAACGTATTGCGATGGGAAAGTCTGCTGTTAGGGACCTCTCTAAAGTACTCAAGAGCAACGGTGTCTCTCTAGAGACTAAGGTACACCTGATACAGGCCATGGTTTTTGCATTCACTTGTTATGCATCAAAGAGTTGGACAATGACTAGGGAGGACAGAAGGAGAATTGATGCCTTTGAGCTGTGGTGCTGGAGAAGAGTATTGAATGTACCATGGACTGCCAAGATAACAAACAGATTCATCCTGGAAAGGGTTAAACCAGGCTACTCCTTGGAGACAAGGATTCTGAGGCTTCGTCTGACATACTTTGGACATGTTGTAAGGAGAGACAGGTCCTTGGAGAGAGACATCATGCTTGGTAGAGTAGAGGGATAGCACAGGAGCAAAAGACCCTCTATAAGGTGGATTGATTCAGTGACTGGGGTAATCGGGATGGGTGTGTCAGAGGCAATGCGATTGGCACAGGATAGAGCAGGGTTTAGGGCTGTTGTACATAGGGTCGCTATGAGTCACAAACGACTCAACGGCACATAACAACAACAACAACAAGTGCTAAGGAAGCACTT
This sequence comes from Elephantulus edwardii, assembly GCF_000299155.1. Classification (NCBI taxonomy): domain Eukaryota; kingdom Metazoa; phylum Chordata; class Mammalia; order Macroscelidea; family Macroscelididae; genus Elephantulus; species Elephantulus edwardii. The sequence continues at coordinate 8,760,767 of NW_006399894.1, forward strand.
AATCTAAACCATGGTCTAATCTAAACAGAACTGGACCGTGACTAAGGATGAGAGAAGAAGAAATAATGACTTTGAGTTGTGGTGCTGGAGAAGAGTACTGAACATGGACTGCCAAGAGAACAAATAGGTCCTGTATTGGAGAGGATTAAATCAACTTCCTCCTTGGAGGCAAGAATTTTGAAGATCTGTCTCACCTACTTTGGGTATTTGGCCAGGAGGGCTCAGTCTTTGAAGAAGGACATTATACTTGAAAGGGTGGAGGGACAGTATAGGGGAGGAAGACCCTAGTTGAGATGGACTGATGCAGCAACTGGGATAATGAGGGCAGGAGTGTTGGAATCAGTCAGATTCACTCAGGATAGGGCAGAGTTCAGAGCTATTGTACACTGAGTTGCAGACAGCTTGAAGGCACAGAACAACAACAATCTAATGAAAGATGTTCTTTAAAAAAATTGTGATTATTGTTCATTTTCTGTCTCCTCTGCTATGAAAGAATAGTTTTGTTTGTTGTTACTAGCTTTTGTCCATTATATTTACTAATATATCACAGATAGTAAAGTGTTAAGCATATTACAGGTACCAGGTATACATTGTCTTTAATAAATGTGTAAGTAAATAAACATGTTATAAACTTTACTTATAACTTTCTGGAGAAGAGTATTGAATATACCATGGACTCCAAGAGAACAAATACGTGTGTTCTGGAGAGGATGAAACAAGTTTGCTCCTTAGATACACGGACTTTGAAGTTCCATTTCACACACTTTGGACATGTTGTCAAGAGAGAGCAGTTCTTAGAGAAAGACCGCATGCTTGGAAGGGTAAAAGATCATTACAGAAGAGGAAGACTCTGTATGAGGTGAAATTAACACATTGACTGTGGCAAGAGGGACAGGTGTGTCTGAGATGGTGAGATTGACTCAGATAAGACAAGAATCACAGCCATTGTTCTGAGGGTCACTCATCGGCACATAACAGCAACAACAAATTCTCAGAATTTGAGAAGAAACTTAAAATGTGGAACATTATTTGAAACCATGAGGTGTTCCAGAATTGTAAATGAATTATGCCCTGGAGCTTCAAACCTGGGAATTAAAACAGCTATTATTGCAAATACTCTTGGCACCAGTAGCCAGGAAATTAAAAGACTTATTGGTCTGGGAAAGTCTACTGTTAGGGACCTTTCCAAAGTTCTAAAGAGCAATGGTGTCTCTCTGGAGACCAAGTTGCATTTGATACAGGCCACGGTCTTTGCAATCACTTGTTATGCATCAGAGAGTTGGATAATGACTAAGGGGGAGAGAAGGAAAATTGATGCCTTTGAGCTGTGGTGCTGGAGAAGAGTTTTGAGGGTATCATGGAGTGTAGGAAAACAAACAGATTCATCCTGGAGAGGTTTAAACCGGGCTGCTCCTTGGAGGCAAGGATTCTAAGGCTTAGTCTGACATACTTTGGACATGTTGTAAGGTGGGACGAGTCCTTGGAAAGGGACATCATGTTTGGGAGGGTGGGGGGACAACGCAGGAGGGGAAGACCCTCTATGAGGTGGATTGATTCAGTGACTGGGGTAATCGGGATGGGTGTGTCAGAGACAATGCGATTGGCACAGGATAGAGCAGGGTTTAGGACTGTTGTACATAGGGTCGCTATGAGTCGCAAATAACTCGACGACACATAACAACAACAACAACAACGTTATTGCAAAACAGTTATTATTGCAAAATATGTGAATCCTGCTTCCTGCACAGGGATAGACTCTGGTCAATGTTAAAATCTAGTGAGTAACATCAGACTAAAATGTAAGCAATAGCAGACACAAGCAGTAACACTAAGTATGCACATAAAAGAGATAGCTGCAGAAAAGTAGATGAATTTAAACTATGGGTCCTCTTGGAGTAGAGCAGAACTTTTTGTACCTATAAATGGGACATAAAAAGAGACATAACAACCAGAGCTTTCATGTTTCTAATACACACAGCTTAACCATTATGAACGAAAAAGCAATAGAACTGTAGAGAAATGGAACAATCTAAAATTATAAGATATTTTGAACACTCTCATGGACTACCTTCTACATCTCTACAGTGAGATAGAAATCTTAATATTCACCTTATAGTTCTCTTTAGGCCTTCTCTTGTCTAATAGTCTTACTTCTAAAAGTACAGCGGCCAATTATATTTTAATACAGAATTTTGTCTTTTCACTAGGGTTTTCAAAATTTTTGCATTTTTTTTTAAATGACACATTTGGACAACCAGCATCTTCTTTTAGCAATCTCTTCAGCTCTATTCCACAGCTTCAAGCAAGGTACATGTGCTACCAGGATAAACTCCCAAAATTTCATTGATATTTTTGTTCCCATAATTCCTGATCAGTAAGTCTAACTAGAGAAAAGATACAACACAATTGTTCCAAGGACCCAGGAAATCTTTTCAACATGCATACTAGGAACATATAATCTGCTGAGGGAAACACAATTGCTGAATTTACTAATTAGATCAAAAGGCTAAATTCACATCTATAGTCAGTGGTTCTATGTAGCCTAATGGTAAGGAACTATGCTGCCAACCAGATGGTATGTGGTTTGAATCCACCAGTTGCTTTGTGGGAGAAACATGGGCAATCTTTTCCCATGCTATTAAGTTCCTCTGAAAACCCCATGGAAGTTCAGCTATGAATGAGTTTGTTCTGATTCAATAGCCCCTACAACAACACAGCTATTTACCTGCTATCTGCATTCAGTTTAGAAAAGTACTCTGAACTAATATTTCCTCATTAGAGTAATGAGATAATCATATTTGTGTTACTAAGCAATTATAAGAATTTAGGAATATATTGAATGTAAACAATCCTTTTACAAAGTGCTTTTTTACATTTTAGTCATTTTTTATTATATTAAGCCACATGTGAACACATAAAAAGTTGGTCTTATTCCCAGAACCAATGAGTTTGTAACATTGCCAAATGTATTTCTTTATTCAGCATAATAAAAATTCAGCACAGCTTATGAAAGGAACCAAGAAATTAGAATTTCAAGGTGTTGTTATCCAACTATGTGATCTTGGGCAAGTTGCTTAACTTTGATGTGCCAGTGATCCCTTGGGCAAGTTGCTTAACTTTGATGTGCCAGTGATCCCTCAGCCAAAAAGTGGAGTGAGTGAGTCAGAATCATTGAATTTGTTGAAAATTAATGTTGTTGTCAGCTCTCATTGACTAGACAGACTCCTTACCCATTGAGATTCCATATGCAATAAAACAAAGTGTGGCCCATTCCTGTGCCATTCCCCATGACCGGCTGCAGATTAGATCTATGTGTGGAAGTAGATCTCTAGGCTTCTCTTCCTGATCTGTTTTAGCAAGAAAGCTTAGCTGAAACTTGGTTAACATTGTCCTGCATAGAAGAAATGAATTATACCACTGAACCACTACCCCCTTGTCTGCTGCTGCTGCTGTTGGTGGTGGATACTGAGGAGTCAGAACTGATCCATAGCTGATCTTCAGCAGGTTTTCAGAGGCAGTTAAATGAACAGAAGGAGGTTGCCCATCCTTCTCCCGTGGAGCAGCTGTTGGTTTCGAACCACATGACTTTGGGATTGCAGAACAGTTTCTTACCATTAGGCAACCAGAGCACCCCCCACCCCATATTAATTATCAAATAATACTTGCAATTGAATAGAGAAAGAATACATATAAAAGCAAAACAAATATTCAGCAACATAATATTTTACCCATTATATTAAGAGAAGGATGAACTTTTACTGTGCATTCATTTTGATCAGAACCATAAGCATGAAAATGTTCTTATTTATGTTTTGGTAAGTAGCCAGGTGATATCTAAAAAATGACTTTATTTATAGTTTAATGCCATCAAATGAAATGTGCTTGTCTCCTTGTGAAACCTATAGAGCTTTAAAACCATTTAAATTATGAGGATTCTAGTGAGACTATTAAACACTACGACTTGTAAATTATAAAATCTCCAAATTACCTTTAGTTTTACTAGTAAGGGCAGAAACAACCTTTAATACAATGTATCAACTATTCATATTAAAGAATAATAATACATATTCATGCTGTACTATAATCCACCTGATATTGCAAGTGAATATTTGTATTGACATTTATATACAACTGTCAGAGCTGATAGGATAAAGCTTTTAATTTATTAAGCAGTATTTCACAAGTTAATGCCCAATTCCACACTATTTCTGTATTATTACCAATGAATGTCTCTAGGGTATGGGAAAGTATAAATCATTTCTCATTTTAAAATTGATTGCAGTAAAATTCTTCATAGCAAAGAAAGTCATTAGTATGCCCTACAGAACAGACTTGTCACACATAACCCACTCCCCCAACACACATATATACAATTAGGATATCTGGTGTTAAGGGGGGAAAGGAAATCAAGGAACCAGAAATGCACATTAAAGCGGACAGTCCTCTGATTTAGAGCAAGCACAGCAGGATAATGTGGAGACTTGCAATGAGATTCACAGGGCAAGGTTACCTCTTTATAGCAAGCTAACTATTCTTCCTTTATCTACACAGGAAAATACTTCAAAGCCAGGTCAACTAGTGAAACTTGGGAACTCAAGGGAATTAGAAAATAAAGGTCCTTTGGAAAAAAACATTGCTTATGACAGATGACTGTATGACTAATAAAAATGGAAAAGCTCATTAATTTTATTTAGCTGTTAATCACCAGCTGTTTGGAGCCATACACAGTGAAATTTAATTTAATGCTTTTAGGACTGTGAAAGTGAGTGTGTGAGTGTACTTAGATAATGTATAAATAGATATTTAGAATCTTAATGTTTTATTCTATTGGTTATTTCAAAATTGAATACAGGCTATAGTATTTGTGGTAACATCTATTTGGATTATATAACATTTTGATATTAAAAGGTGTTTTCAAAGGTGATTTTATCTGAATTTTATAATAACATTATTGTCATTATTTCATTAAAGAAAAAATTAATATTAGAAAGACTAATGTAATGATAAGAAAACTATTAAACTGATAGGTGGCAAAATGCTTGAATCTATGAGGTGCAATCCATCGAAGTCTAGAAGGAAAAGTGACACATGATTAAAATGTTTTCCTTATGTCCTTACAAAAATACATAGGGCCACCACTCACTGTTTACAGCTAAATTAATACCCTAGCGAAGGCTGTAATTCCAACAGTCTTGCCCCTATGTTCTAAAGGTAAAGAATTAAAATGTGGCTCATTCTTTCATAAAGAAATATTTTTCTTTCTTACTGGTGGCCAAATGTGTCACACTTACTGGGCTGCTAATCAAAAGATCAGCAGTTCAAATTCACCCATTATTATATGGAAGAAAGATTTATAATCTCCTCCCATAAAGATATATAGGCTTAGAAATCAAATGAAGATCATTATGACTTGGAATCAACTCCATAGCAGTAAGTTTGAATTTTTGGTTATGTGCCATTTAATATATTGTTGTTACTGTTGTTATGTGCCATCTAGTCACTTGTGACTCATAGTGACCCTATGTACAAGAGCCCTAAACGTCATTCGATCCTGTGCCAACCTCGCTGTCTCAAACACACTCATTCCCACCACTCCACTCACAGAATCGATCCATCTCATCAAGGGTCTTCCTCTCCTGCGCCATCCCTCCACTCTCCCAAACATGATGTCCCTCTCCAAGGACCAGTCCCTCCTTGCAACATGCCCAAAGTATGTCAGACGAAGCTTCAGAATCCTTGACTCCAGGGAACATTCTGGCTTCACCCTCTCCAGGACAAACCTGTTTGTTCTCCTAGCAGTCCATGGTATATTCAACACTCATCTCTAGCACCACAGCTCAAAAGCATCAATTCTCTTTCTATGATCCCTATTCACTGTCCAACTCTCTGATGCATATCACATAATTGCAGACTATAACCTGGATCAGGCACACCTTAGTCTCCAGCCTGACTTTGTTGCTCTTCAGTACTCACCTCCACTGCTGTCATCCTCCACCTGGCCATGTGCTCTACCTGAGAACATCTCCTACACTGGCAGAGACACCCTGCCTGGGCCGCTAAAGACACCTCTTGGGCTGGTAGCAATTCCGTCTCAGATAGTATGTTCTTTATCTAGTTGCCCTGTGGGCTCATGGGGACTTCATCGCTAGAGTGTTGCTCAGACTCTGGATGTCTCCTAAGCCAGCAGAGAGTCTCTGATTGGGCATCTGATTTACGGGAGATAGAAGCCAAATGAACCTTCTTCACTGCTCTACAAAAAAAAAGGAACAAAGAACTATGCACACACTCATTGTCAGACTCACCTGGAAGAAGGAAGTGAGAATATGTTGTTGTTATGTGCCTGTGACTCCTAATGATCCTTTGTACAACAGCTCTGAAACCTGCCCTGCTCTAAACCAGTCAAACTGATTCTGACACACCTACTGCATTGCCCTAGTTACTGTATTAATCCATCCCATTTGAGGGTTTCCTTTCCTATGCTGTCCCTCCACTCTTCTTAGCATGATATCCTCCTCCAAGGATCAGTCTCTCCTGGCCACATGCCAAAGCATATGAAACGGAGCTTCAAAATCCTAGCCTCCAAAACGAAACTTAGTGTATTTAAAATAGTCAGTTAAGCATCACATCATCTCCACTCAGTCAGATATGTCAAAACAAGTAAAAGAAAAGCAAAACATCACAGTGTCTCAGGAACAAAAGATAGCTTTAAATTACACAGAAAAACAAGACAAAATGGCTCAAATAAGTGACCATAATACATTGTAGTTGGTAGATGCCATGAAGTGCACTAAAACTCATAGCTACTCTATGAACAACAGCTCTAACCTTACCCTATCTTCCCTATCCTGAACAAGCTCATGATCCCAAATGTGTTCCAACACATTGTTACAGTCACTGTGTCAGCCCATTTTGTTGAAATTCTTCTTCTCTTTCTCTGAGAATCACCCACTTTTTCAAAAGTGACGCCATTTCTCTCCCCCAGGGACTGTTCTCCTGACAACATAACTCAAGTAAGTGAGACTAAGTTTACCATTTTTTACCTCTAAGGAGCATCCTAATTGCATTTCCTCAAAAATAGACTTAATTGTTCTTTAGGAAATTCATGGGATACTCAGTACTCATCTTCCACATCACAATTCAAGAGTCAATTCTTCTTCTGCCAATCTTATTATTCCTTGTCCAATATTCACTTACATAATAAGTCATTGAATAATTCATGCCTTGGATCAGGCACACCTTAGTCTTTGAACTGATGTCATTATCCTTTAGAAATTTAGAGAGGTCCTGGATAGCAGATTTCTCAAATGCAAAACAACTTTCGACTTCCTGGCTGCTGCTACAAATGTGTATTGATTACGGATCCACAGAAAATGAAATTGTTGAAAATTTTTATCTATTCTTCATCTATCATTATGTTGTCTATTGGCTCAAAGGTGAGAATTTTGGTTTTCTTGATATTGAGATATTGGTGACTTTTGTATTCTGTATCAAGTGCTTCAGGTCTTTTACACCTTCTGCAAGCAAGGTTGTGTTGTATTCTTAATGCCTTCCTGATGCCACATTCTTCTTTATAAAGTCTAGCTTCTCTAATTATTTGCTCAGCATACAAATTGAATAAGTATGGAGGAAAAAAAATACAACCCTGACACATAGTTTTACTGATTTTAGACTGTGCAGAGTTCCTTCGTTTTGTTTGGACAACTGCTCTTGATCTAAGTTTCATATAAATATAATTAAGTGTTCTGGGATTCTTATTCTTCTCAATGTTAGCCATAATTTGTTATGTCCACACAGTCAAATATCTCTGCATAGTCAATAAAACACACATAGATATCCTTCTTGTATTCTCTATTTTCTGACAACATTCGTCTGATATCAGCAGTGATATCTCATGTGCCATGACCACCTGAGTCTTGCTTGAATTTGTGAAGGTTTCCTGTCAGTGTACTGTCCCAGCCATTTTTTAATCATCTTCAGAAAAATTTTACTTGCACGTGATATGATATTTTTGGTAATTTCCACATCCTATTGGACCACGTGCTTTGGAAATGGAAATGAATGTGGATCTCTTCCAGTCGGTTGACCAGGTGCTGTCTTCCTTTTCTTGACAGAGACTGGTGTGCACATCCAGGGTTGCATTTGTTCCTGAAACACCTCAATTGGTATTCCATCAATTCCTGGGGCCTTATTTTTTTTTAGCAATGTCTTCAGTTCAACTTGGACTTTTTCTTTTAGTATTATTCATTTTTTATTGGATGCACTTCCTATAATGGTTTAATGTCAACCAATTATTTTTGGTATAGTAACTCTATTTCTTTTATCTTCTTTTGATTCTTACCATGTTATTCAAGATTTTGCCTGTAGAATCCTTCAGGGTTGCAAATCACGGTTTTAATTTGCTCTTCAGTTCTCTCAGCTTCAGAACTGCTGAGCACGTGCTTTCCTTTTGATATTCTAACTCCAATCCTTGTATATTTCATAATATTTAGCTTTTCTTTATCATACATACATATATATGGCATATTGATATGTGTAGCTATATATAGATTGTATGGCGGTCTGATGGCCTAGTGGTCAGGAGCTGCACTGCCAACCCAAAAGCATGTTATTTGAATCTACCAACTGCTTATGGAGAAATGATGGGCAATCTCCTCCCATGTGATTTACTGCCTATAAAAATGCCACTATAAGGTCAGCCATGAGTGGTACCATCTCAATGGTAAATAACAGTGACAACATATGTATAAGAGTTCCACTAATTTGTTTCTCTAGAGAATTCACCATGTATATACCATGAGTGAGAGTTTGAACAATGGATCATAGTGTTCCTACTTGTTAGACTATAGGCAAGAAACTTTCTCAGTTCTTTTGATTATGACAGACCTTAAAAAAAATCCTGATTTATATCCTAACAAAACTAGACACTGAGAAAAAAGTTACTTTGTACACTTGCAAAGGTATTAGTAATTATGTAAAAGTTCAAGAAATTATGTAAAAGTTCAGACCTGTAGTAGCCATAACCTGTTTTAAACCTAACCCAAGTGCACTTGGAAAACTCACTAAGAATAGTGAGCCCAGAAAAGCCAATTCTACTGTATAGAGATTTAACTCTCAAGATTTCGTCAGATATGATCAAAAGAGAGCTTATTCCCATTCTCAAGTCCCCATCACCAGGCCTATTGTTCAAGGTCACTGCCAACCACTTCCGATCCATGCCTGTGTAGACAGCCTTTTCCCCAGAGAACATTCCTTGAGTCATACTCTTCTTGCAACATCCTTATCCAAATACCTCCCCTTCTCTAACCAACTCATATTCCAGAACTACCAGGAGAAAAGACCAGTGTGGAATGTCCATCAACTCAACCAATCCCCTAAGCAAAATTATTTCACTCACCCTAATGTCACTAAGCCTAATCCCAACACAGTCTGCTTTCCACTCAGGAAGAAGCCCATATTTCACCCTTCCATTGTTGTTGTTGCTAAGTGTCGTCGAGTTGCCTGTGACTCATAGTGACCCTATATACAACAGCCCTAAACCTTACTCTTTCCCTTGTCAATCTTATTGTCTCTGACACACCTATCCCCATTACTCCAGTCACTGAATCAATCCCATCTCATAGGGGCTCTTCCTCTCCTGCACTATCCTTCCACACTCCCAAGCATGACGTACCTCTCCAAAGACTGGTCTCTCCTTGCAACATGTCCAAAGAATGTCAGATGAAGCTTCAGAATCCTTGCATCCATGGAGCAGCCTGGCTTCACCTTCTGCAGGACAAACTTGTTTGTTCTCCTAGCAGTCCATGTATATTCAACACTATTCTCTAGGACCACAGCTCAAAGCCTTAACTCCCCTTCTATCATCCCTAGTCATTCTCCAGTTCTCTGATGCATATCAAGTAATTGCAAAGAATATAGCCTGTATCAGGCACACCTAAGTGTCAACACTGACATCGTTGCTCTTCAGTATTTTAGAGAGGTCTCTAACAGCAGACTTTCTCAATGCAATTCATCTTTTAATTTCCTGGCTGCTGGTACCAAGAGTGTTAATTATAAAGCCAAGCAAACTGAATCTGTCAACAATCTCAATCTCTTCACCATCTGTCATAATGCTGCCAATCAACAAACTCCCTACAACATCAAAACAAGCACTGCATTCTGTTACAAACTGTCCTATCTGTTCATCTCTTTCTATATCACCCAAATAAAAGACTTGCCTTAGAGAAATAAATATCTTCCACCAAAAACATCTCTCTTCAATCCCTCACTCTCATGTAATTAGCTACCTCTTTCAGGTCATACAAACAGAGAGTCAACACAGAGCAGATTCAGTTTCTCTTCAGAGTTGACTTTTGGAGATGCTTGAAAGCAAGAATCTGCCTCTTCCTCATTATGGACACAGCATCTATTCCTGCCTGTCAACTAATTGGACATGGACCTGCACTCTAGACTACCTACTTCTTCCTATATCATATACCACCTACTCCAAATTAATACTTATCCCTCTGACCTAGTACTGCAAATGCAAACAACCATAATAGGACTCCTCCTTTTAATGTCCAGCCTGGAAGAGATCTATATTTGTTCCCATTCCAAAGAAGGGTGACCCAACTGAGTGTGGAAACTACAGAACAATATCATTGATTTCACATGCAAGCAAGATTCTACTGAAGATTATCCAAAAATGACTAGAACAGCACATCAGCAGAGAATTGCCAGAAGTCCAGGCTGGGTTTAGAAGGGGTCGTGGTACTAGGGATATTGTTGCTGATGTTAGATGGATCTTGTCTGAAAGCAGGGAATACCAGCAGAATGTCTATCTGTGTTTCATTGATTATGCAAAGGTGTTTGACTGTGTGGATCATAACAAACTGTGGCCAACTCTGAGAAGAATGGGAATCCCAGGACATTTAATTGTGCTAATGTGAAACCTATACTTGGTCCAAGAGGCTGTAGTCAGAACAGAGCAGGGTAACACTGCATGGTTCAAAATTGGGAAGGGTGTACGCCGGGGATGTGTCCTGTGTCCATACCTTTTCAACCTGTATACAGAGCAGATTATCCGGGAGGCTGGGCTCTATGAGGGGAATTGTGGCATCAGGATTGGTAGAAGATCTATTAACAATCTGCGCTATGCAGATGACAAAACCCTGCTTGCTGAAACTGAGGAGGACCTCATGCACTTGCTGCGGAGGGTCAAGTACTGCAGCCTTCAGTATGGACTGAGGCTCAATGTTAAGAACACAAAGTTTCTCACCACTGGACCAATTGGTAGCATCAGGATGGATGGCGAAGAGATTGAGATTGCTTCAGTTTGCTCGGCTCCACGGTCAACACTCTTGGCACCAGTAACCAGGAAATCAAAAAGCGTATTGCGATGGGAAAGTCTGCTGTTAGGGACCTCTCTAAAGTACTCAAGAGCAACGGTGTCTCTCTGGAGACTAAGGTCCGCCTGATACAGGCCATGGTTTTTGCAATCACTTGTTATGCATCAGACAGTTGAACAATGACTAGGGAGGACAGAAGGAGAATTGATGCCTTTGAGCTGTGGTGCTGGAGAAGAGTATTGAATGTAACATGGACTGCCAAGAAAACAAACAGATTCTTCCTGGAGAGGATTAAACCAAGCAACTCCTTGGAGGCAAGGATTCTGGAGCTTCCTCTGACATACTTTGGGCATGTTTCAAGGAGGGACTGGTCCTTGGAAAGGGACATCATGTTTGGGAGGGTGGAGGGACTGCACAAGAGGGGAAGACCCTCTATGAGATGGAGTGATTCAGTGACTGGGGTAATTGGGATGGGTGTGTCAGAGGCAGTGCGATTGGCACAGGATAGAGCAGGGTTTAGGGCTGTTGCACATAGGGTCATTATGAGTCACAAATGACTAGACGGCACATAACAACAACAACAATAACTACTAACTGTCCACCAATTACGTTTGGTACAATGACTGTGTATACTCTTTCCATCTTCCTGGATCATTTAATATTCTACTCAAAGCATCCTTAAGTATTGCAACTCAAGGCTTGAATTTGTTCTTCAGTTCCTTGAGCTTAAGAAACACTGAGTTTGGTCCCTTTGATTTTCTGACTCCAGCTCTTTGCACATTTTATTATAATACTTTACTTTGTCTTCCCACATTGTTCTTTGAAATCTTCTTTTCAGCTCCTTAATATCTTGATTTCTTCCTTCTGCTTTGGCTTCTTGGTGCTCTAGTGCAATATTCAGAGTCTCTTCTGACATCCATTTTGGTCTTTTCTTTCTCCTCTGTCTTTGTATGAACGTTTGCACTCTTCCTGGATGATGTTCTTGATATCCTCCCATAATTCATCTGGTCTTTGCTCCTTAGTGTTCTAGGCCTCAAACCTGTCCCTCATATGGTTTTGAAATTCAGGTGGGATAGTTCATCTTTAGTTCATTTTAGACTTACATTTGAGTAATTGGTGGTCTGTTCCACAATAAGCACCTGGTCTAGTTTTCACAGTTGATATTGAGCTTCTCCAGTGGTTCTTTCCACAAATATAATCAATTTGATTCCTACTCTTACCATCAGGTGAAATCCATGTGTATGGCCTGCATTTATGTTTCTTATAAAACATATTCGCAATGAATAAATCACTGATTGTACAAAATTCTGTCATTCTATCTCCAGCTTCATTTCTGTCATCAAGAGCATTTTCCAACTACTGATCCTTCTTCTCTGATCCCAAATTTACATTCCAGTCACCCGTTATTATTAATGCATCTTGATTGCTGAAACCTTGCTTGCTAAAACCGAGGAAGACCTGAAGCACTTGCTACAGATCAAGAACTGCAGTCTTCAATATGGATTGAAGCTCAATTTAAAAAACCAATTAAACAAAGATTCTTGCCACTGAGCCTATTGGCAGCATCATAATGGATGGTGATGAGATTGAGATTTTTCACAGTTTTGGTTTACTTGGCTCCACAGTCAACACTCTTGGCACCAGCAGCCAGGAAATTAAAAGATGTGTTGCGATGGGAAAGTCTGTGATTAGAGACCTCTCTAAGGTGCTGAAGTGCGAAGATGTCAGTCTGGAGACTAAGGTGCACCTGATACATGCCATGGTCTTTGCAATCACTTGCTATGCATCAGAGAGCTGGACAATGACTAGGACGGTAGAAGGGGAATTGATGCCTTTGAGCTGTGATGTTGGAGAAGAATGTTGAATAAACCATCGATTGTTAAGAGAATGAACAGGTTTGTCCAAGAGAGTGTTAAACCAGGCTGCTCCTTGGAGGCAAGGATTCTGAAGCTTTGTCTGGTATTCTTTGGAAATGTTACAAGGAGGAACCAGGCCTTGGAGAGGGACATCATGCTTGAGTGGGTGGAGGGACAGTGAGATGGATTGATTCAATTACTGGGGTAACGATGGTAGGAGTGTCAGAGACAATAACATTGGCACAGGATAGTGCAAGGTTTAGGGATATTGTACACAGGGTCACTATGAGTCGCAGGTGACTTGATGGCACATAACAAGAACTCCTCATCCTAATTCCTGTTCTGGTTGTCCTCCTTTTTTTAAACTTTTTGCACGTGTTTTATTTATAAATCTCTTTCAAACATTTTTAATAGAATGATTCATGGCAATATCCTGAGTGACCACCCAAGAACATATGAAAATGATGCACCTTATGGGCAACCAATACCCGTGTGGCCCCTCTCCAGCAGGAAGTAGCCAGAGACAACTCCCTATACCCTATAGGGTCTGGAATGGAGAAAGAATAGTGTGGTTTCTCACCCACCCCAAGCTCTTAGCATAAGGCCTGACACTGACCATACCATGTGTATGAGGCCTAACCAGATTTCTGAAAGGTCACCTTGACAGAAGAGCCTAATGGGGTCCTGAACCCAACCACTTTCTGATAGAGCCTCTGCCCCAAATCCCTGAGCAAATTACCATCCTCTCTAAATCTCCTTAATAGTTCCTATAAAAGGAAACGGTCTTTGTGTGCCTGCTCACAGTTCTGATTTTCTCTGTGATCAGTCATTTGGCATTTAAGGTCTACTTAAAGTAGTTGGTTCACTACTTGTGACCTGTTTCTTCTTCCTCTCTCTCTTTCAGCTCTCTTTTCTATCTAACACTACTTTCACAAACTTGTTTGTATCGACTAAAGATAGCCAGTTGTGAACAATTTCTGAACTATGTATTTTGTGCTTTCTTAATGGCAGCTTAAAATATAATATGGTGGAAATACTTAGATCTTAGGAATTACCAACTCAGGAGTGCACATTTGTTGGGTTGTTTTCTACTGTGGGGCCATTTATTAAATATTAATCAATACTTAAATGAGCTGGTTTTGTAGATCAAGACGAGAGTGCACAAGCAGTATCTATTCTTAATTTAATATCACTAATGTGAAGCAGACATCATGTCTTTGAGAAGCCACAGAGGATTTCAAGGCATGAGGCTCCATTTATAGCTAATGTCATTTCCAATGTGTACTTAACTACCTTGAGGCAACTATCAAAGTAGGTCATTCTTACTCACTGGATGTTGTTTTAATAATTTTATAGTATTTGTTTTCTGAATATTGATGTTTTCTCTATATTTCTTGAGGCAGAATAAAAGACTTAAAATCAGAGCATTTCTTTTTTCTTTCACTCTCATCTCTTTTATGTTGACAGTTCAACATAACTTGCCCCCTAGGCAGAATTAATTGCTCAGGTCTCTATGCTCCATAGCATTTTGTTCAAACTGTTAATATTGCAGTTATCATATTGTTACTATGCTTCTCTTCTTGGTAGGATTGAGAAATACTCAAAGGCAAGAATCAAGTTTCTCATTCAGCTTTTCCACCAAAAGCACCTAAAATCATACCTGCCACATACTAGGAATTGTTGTTGTTATGTGCCATAGGGTCGTTTGCAACTCATAGCAACCCTCTGTACAAGAGCTCTAAACGCTGTTCTATCCTGTGCCAACCTAGCCACCTCAAATGCATTTATTCCCACTTCCAGTCACAGAAATGATCCATCTCATTGAAGGTCTTCCTCTCCTTGGCCACCCCTCCACTCTGCCAATCATGAGGTCAAGGACCAGTCCCTCCTTGCAACATGCCCAAAGTATGTCAGATGAAACTTCAGAATCCTTGACTCCAAGGAGCATTCCGGCCTCACCTTCTCCAGGACAAACCTGTTTGTTCTCCTAGAAGTCCATGGTATATTCAATAGTCTTCTCCAGCACCAGAGATCAAAGGCATCCATTCTCTTCCTATCAACCCTATTCACTGTCCAACTCTCTGATGCATAGCACGTAATTGCGAAGACAATAGCCTGGATCAGGCACACCTTAGTCTCCAGCCTGATGTCATTGCTCTTCAGTACTCATGAGAGGTCCCTCACAGCCGACTTTCCCAATGCAATTTGTCTCTTGATTTCCTGGCTGCTATTACCAAGAATGGTAATTGTGGAGCCAAGCAAACTAAAACTGTTAACTCTCTCAATCTCTTCACCACCCATACTGACGCTGCCAATTGGCCCAGTGGTGAGAATCTTTGTTTTCTTGATGTGGAGCTTCAATCCATATTGAAGACTGCAGTCCTTGACCTTCTGCAGCAAACGCTTCAGGTACTCCTCAGTTTCAACAAGCAGGGTTGTGTCATCTGCATAACACAGGTTGTTAATGACTAGGAATTAGAAAAGTATAGACTTTAATTAGCTGAGAAGAAACTATATGCAACCAGCTGCATATTTATTTATTTATTTTATTTTATAATTGTTTGCTTGCCGCAGAGGGTCAAGGACTGCAGTCGCCAAGATGGATTGTGGCTCAATGTCAAGAAGACAAAGATTCTCACCACTGGGCCAATTGGCAGCATCAGGATGGATGGTGAAGAGATCGAGATTGTTCACAGCTTCAGTTTGCTTGGCTCCATAGTCAACAGTCTTGGCACCAGTAGCAAGGAAATTAAAAGACATATTGCCATGGGAAATTCTGCTGTTAGGGACCTCTCCAAAGTACCGAAGAGCAATGGTGTCTCTCTGGAGACTAAGGTGCATCTGATAAAGGCCATGGTCTTTGCAATCACTTGTTATGCATCAAGGAGTTGGACAATGACTAGGGAGGATAGAAGGAGAATTGATGCCTTTGAGCTGTGGTGCTGGAGAAGAGTATTGAGGATACCATGGACTGCTAGAAAAACAAGCAGATTCATCCTGGAAAGGGGCAAACCGGGCAACTCCTGGGAGGCAAGGATTCTGAGGCTCCGTCTAACATTCTTTAGACATGTTGTAAGGAGGGACCGTTCCTTGGAGAGGGACATCATGCTTGGTAGGGTGGAGGGACAGCAAAGGAGGGGAAGGCCCTCTATGAGGTGGATTGATTCAGAGACTGGGGCAATTGAGATGGGTGTATCGGAAATGGTGCAATTGGCACAGGATAGAGCAGAGTTTAGGGCTGTTGTACATAGGGTCACAATGAGTTGCAAATGACTCCACGACACATAACAACAACAACCAACACAATATATTGCTTACAAACTTTGTATACATTGTTTCAATACATAGACAGATAGATAGATGATAGATAGATAGATAGATAGATAGATAGATAGATAGATAGATAGATAGATAGATATAGATAGATATAGATAGATATAGATAGATATAGATAGATATCCTGGATTACTTACAAATTCCTTATTCAAAGTCAGGCTCTTTCCCGTTTCCTTTACCTTCCCCCCTCTCTCCACCCATCAAATTGTGTGATCTTTTGATAAACCATCACTGCACCCTATCCTACCCCACTACCATCCATACACATCCCTCTGTTTCCCCTCCCTCGGATCCTCATATATGTTCTACAATAATGGTCTTATACAGTATTTCTCCTTATGGAACTGAGCTGGTTCACTTAGCATAATGCTCTCCTGTCCATCTCAAATTAGGTAGTGATTTTCAAATTCATTACTACTGTGTGCTGTACAGTATCCCATCATATAAATGTACCATAAGTTCTTAATCCATTTGATTGTGGTTGGACATTTGGGCTGTTTCCATGTTTTTGTGATAATGAATAATGTTGGGATACAAGTCTCCATTTGTGCCTCGGTTCTCATTTTCTCAGGTATATTCCAAGCAGTAGAATAGTTGGGTCATATAGAATTTCTATATTCAGCTTTTGAGAAAATGCCAAACTGCCTTTCAGAGTGGTCGTACCATTTTAAAATCCTACCAACAATATTAAAGAGTTTCTATCTTGTCACATCCTCTCCAATATTTATTACTTTCTGTCCTATAAAACTTTATCATTGCTCCTGAAGTGACATAGTATCTCATTGTGGTTTTTATTTGCATCTATCTAATTACCAGTATTTTCAGCATTTCATAGGTCTGTTGACCATCTGAATATCTCCTTCTGTGAAAATTCTTTCCATGTCTTTTGCCCATTTTGCAATTTTTATTATCAGTCTTTTTCTTCTGGGGGCCCTGTAGGACTCTATAAACTTTAGATATGAGACCACTATCTCTCATGAATATAGATGTAAAAATCCTTAACAAAATCCTAGCCAATAGAATTCAAAAGCACATTTTAAAATGATTATTAATAATAATAAAATAGTATTAATGATAATAATAATTCAATAAGTGGGAGTCATAACAGGTATGTAAGAATGGTTCAACATAAGGAAAACAATCAATGTTATTGCCACATTAACACAGCAAGTAGCAAGAAACACGTGATCGTAGCAGTTGATGCAGAAAAGGCATTTGACAAAATCCAACACCCTTTCCTGATAAAGACACTTGGCAAAATTGGAATATACAGGAATTTCCTCAACATAGTGAAAAGTATATACACAAAACCAAGGGCCAATATCATTCTCAATGGAGAAAGACTGAAAGTATTTTCCTTGCCAATAGAGGCCAGATATGGACACCAACTGTCACCACTTCTATTCAATGTTTTACTGGATGTGCTTTCTAGGGCAATACAACAAGAGAAGGAAATAGGTCCATGATCCACCTTGAGTTGGTTTTTGTGTATGGAGTGAGGTGTGGGTCTTGCTTGAGTCTTTTGCAGATATTTTTTTCAATTTTGCCAACACCATTTGTTAAAAAGGCTGTCGTTTCCCCACTTCACTGATTTCAT
>NW_006399894.1:8795660-8803108 GCF_000299155.1 Elephantulus edwardii
TCTGTTCCCAACTTTTGCATTCCAGTCACCCATTATTATCAATGCATCTTGATTGCATGTTCGATCTATCTCCAACTGTAAGAGTTGGTAGAAATCATCTGTTTCTTCTATGGCTCTGGTTGTTGGTGCATATATCTGAATGATAGTGGTATTCACTGGACTTCCTTGTAAGCGTATGTATATAATCCTATCACTCACGATGTTGTACTTCAAGATGGATCTAGAAATTATTTTTTTTACTATGAAGGCAACCCCATTTTCCCTCATCTTTTCATCTCCGGAGTAATATATCATATGATCATCTGACTCAAAATGCCCCATGCCAGTCCATCTTATCTCTTCAATGCCTAATATGTCAATATTTATGTGTTCTATTTCTTTCTTAACAATTTCTAATTTTCCTACATTCATTGTTCTCACTTCCATATTCCAATCACTAGGGTCTGCTTACAATTGTTCCTCTTCCTTTGTATTTCCATACTTGAAAGTTCTACCTAAGTTGCCCTTTCTGTTAGTCTACATTTGTGCTGTTGTACATAGGGTTTTCAGAGGTCTGCTATTTCAGAAGTAGATGGCCAATCCTTCTTTCTAGTCTGTCTTAATCTGAACTTTCACATAGGATTTTTTTTAAATTGCCTATGTGATTTAGGGAGCTCTAGTCACTTAATAGCAAGAAGCTGCATTGCAATCTTAAAAGACACAAGTTCAAATCCACCAGCTACTTCATGGGAGGATAAAAAATTTGCTTCTGTGAGATTAACTGTCTCTGAAAACCTGCTTGAAGGTCATCTACGGATCAGTTCTGACTCAATAGTAGGAAGTGGAGAGGGAGATTAGAGTTCTAACTTATCTTGCTTAAAAAAAAATTACAGCTTCAATGATTCAGATCCTCCCAGAAGAGCATTGGGTGAGCATTAACATTACTGGTAAGTATATTCATTTTCTCCTGGACACAAGAGCCTATTATTTGGTCCTAAAAGCCTTCTGAGGTACCAACTCTTCTCACTATTTCTTAGTTGTTGGAAATGACAAAAATCCTCATAAGCAATTCCTTACTTCACCTCTGCTTGCATGCGGACTTCTGAGCTTTAAAACAACCCAGTGATAGATGGAATTTGGTCCAGGAATTAAGAACAATAAATGGCATAGTTGAGCCTCTACATTCCTAACCTTTATACTATAATAGACAAAGTGCTAGTCAACAACCTTTTATTTTTAAGAACAACCTTCCCTCTGTAACTTGATTTGTGCCACTGTTAGAACCTCTACTTGGAATATTACTGCTTTTAATTTTTGACTCATGTACTTTTAACTTATTAGTTAAATTTGTGTCTTCTAGGCTGCAACAGTTCCATGATGCATCTTCCAGGATGAACATTTGGGGCTAAGCACAATTGATAACAGTGCATCTAACTTCCAAAATCAATCTCCACAATAGTCTATGTGTTTCCTATTGCCAAAGGGGCCCTTTAAAGTAGTGAGAGAAGATCTTCACCCTGAAACCTACAGCGTCCCTTTTCATCAGGAAGTAGCTAAGAGAATACACCGTCCCTTTTTCCTTATTAATCCAGGTGAAATCTCTCTCAGGGAGGAGTGATAGGGAATGGCAAAGGACACAGCGACAAAGGAGATGAATCAGAACTGGTTTTGACAAGCACCGTGGCAATTGGACAATTAAAACAGACTTTCAGGGGAGAAAAAAGAGAGGAACAAACTGGGGGCGGTTAGAAAAAATAGTGCAACAATGAATGAATGGGAATCCAAAATCTCTGTAAATGTTCATTAAAATTAATAAAATAAAATTTAAAAAAATAACAATGCTACTTAAAAAATGACAGTCTAAAATCAGAATCTTATATGGCAAGCAAAGGTTAAGTTTGGGATATATTAATGTCAATAGTCCAAGTCTAGAAAGGTGAAAATGCAGGCAGAGCATTAAGGGTGGCCTGATGAAAAAGAGGAAAAGAAAAGAAGCCATGCTGATTTGACTTATGATATTGTAAATATAAGCAGTCTGTCTATTTGGAACAAAATCCTACGTAGTTTACCGAGGAATTTGTCATATACTGTTGAGCCAAGCATGACTTTATGAATAGCAAGTCTCAGCCCTATCCTGTCCTATCCTATCCTGACCTGTCCTATCCTATCCTATCCTATCCTATCCTATCCTATCCTATCCTATCCTATCCTACCCTACCCTATCCTGTGTCAACCTTGCAATCTCTGGCACACTCAAGCTCATTGCTGCAGGCACTATGTCAATCCACCTGGTTGAGTATCCTCTTCTACACCATCCCCCACTTCTCTAAGCTTGATGTCCTTCTAGAAGGAATAGCTTTTCCTAGCCACATGCCCCAAATCTGCTAGATGCCATCCTTGTCTCCAGGGAGTACTATGGCTTCACCTTCTCCAAGGCATATCTGTGTGTTCTATTAGCAGTCTGTAGAGCACTCAGTACCTCTCCTCCAGAACCATAGTTCAAAGGTATCAATTTTTCTTCTGTCATCATTTATTGTACAGCTCTCAGCAGCATAGCAAGAGATTAAAAAGACCATTATCTGAATCAGGTGTGCCTTAGTCCTCAAACTAAGAACACTGCTCCTTAGTAATTTGGAGAGGTCTCTGATTGCAGATTTTCCCAGTGCAGTACATCTCCTGATCTCCTGAGTGCTTGCACCAAAAGTGTTGAGTTTGGACTCAAATAAAAGAAAGTCATTGACAGTTTCAATATTATATCTATCGTGATGTTGCCTATTAATCCAGTGCTGGGAATTTTTGTTTTTTTAACATTGGAGTAAGGAGTCTAGAGGTTCTTTATATTTACCTTTGGATTTTGGTATGTATTCCTTTAATTTCAACATCATTCTGAGCTAAGACCACACGACATTAAAGCTATGATTGTTTCTTGACAGTAAAATTTTATCTCCCAAGTAAGTTGTTCTTATTTGGTCTTATTTGGCCTTTCAGACAGTTAACTATGTGTATTAAAGTATGTTTTCTCCTCTTTATAGTCTAGCATTCTTGCTGGCATGTATGCGCAGAAACAGGGAATCCAACCACGCTGTATTTAAATGTGTCTATGTGACTAAATCTCATCAATGATCTTTTCATTTTACATATGATCTACCATAGCTGTCACCATAGGTAAGCCTGCGGGAAGTAACCTGGGATGAATGGAAGAATCAAAGACTAATAGCCATCCAGTCTCAACTCATGAGGATCCTATATATTAAAGAGTAGACTTGTACTTCAAAGAATTTTCAATAAATATGATCTTTCAGAAGTAGATCACGAGGCATTTCTTATGGAATGCTTCTGTGTGGCTCACTACCAATCATTTAGTTACTAACTGAGCACTTAACTGTGTGTATCAGTCAGGGGCTCCTATAACAAACAGAATAGTGGCAAGGTTTTAAACTGATAACTGTAATCTCATTTCTGAGTTGAAACTGACTCTTTGTTGACTCCCATTGAATTTTCAAGATGGAATGGCCCAGTAACTACAAAAAAGAACTCAATCAAGAATAATGATATTTCAAGGATGGCACATGCTAGGGCAGGGTTCAGATCTGTTCTTCAGTGAGTCTCTATGAATTGTAGTCAGCACTATGACACCTAAAAACAACAACAATAACAAAGAGCATGGGAGAAAATTGCCTAACTTTCTACTGCAGAGTTGCTAGAGGATTCATACTTCTAGAATTTTTATTAGCATAGTATATACATATCACCTTCTTACAGGCAGAATACAAGATAACCACTCATATTTGATCTCCCATGCTTCCCATGCTTAAAATATTTTCTAACATTAGGCTCTATCTCCAAAGTTCCATTATCTGATACTCTTAAATCTAATAATCACTGACTTCTCCCAATCACTCCTTTGGTATGTTTAGATAACGTTTCATTTTGAGACATTTTACATTTCCCTATTATCAATCTCTTTCTAGTAAAGCACAAAATTTTGTTGAAAGATAAATAATTCAAAAACTTTAACACAATAAAATTATGTTCCTTAACACACTGGTATGATTTTCTGGGGTGGGGGGGGAAGATCAGCATGATTTTTTTCTTTGTCTGGTTGACAATTGAAAGATCTACATCATCAGGCTGGAGACTACGGTATGCCTGATCTGGGTTATAGTCTACGCAATTGCGTGCTATACATCATAGAGCTGTACGGTGACTAGGTATGACAGAGAATTGATGCCTTTGAACTGTGATTCTGGAGAAGAGTGCTGAATATACCATGAACTGCTGGAACAAACGGGTTTGTCCTGGAGAGGGTGAAGCCAGGCTGCTCCTTGGAGTCAAGGATTCTGAAGCTTCATCTGACATGCTTTTGGGGATGTTGCAAGGAGGGACCATTACTTGGAGAGGGACATCATGTTTGGGAAAGTGGAGAGACAGCTCAAGAGAGGGAGACCTTTGATGAAATGGATTGATTCAGTGATTGGGGTAATGGGAGTAGCTGTGTTGGAGACAATGAGGTTGACATAGGATAGTACAGGGTTTAGGGCTTTTGCTATGAGATACAAGTGACTCCACGGCACATAACAACAACATCAGAACCTTGTTTTTATGTGCAGTTATGTGGATTGTGCACATAATTATATTGAAACTAAATATAAAGGCAATAGATTTATTTCTAAAATTAAATCACACCCATGAATCCCAAGAATACTGAAGATAGAATATTAATATTGCTTCTTTTTTTTCCAACCTTCTAAGAAATTTCTACATATTAGTTATATGTCTCTGTAACTGATGTTATTATTAGTCTCTATCAAGTTGGTGGATCCTTGCTGAAAGTAGAAAATACCTAAAGAACGTCTATTTGTGTCTAATTGACTATGAAAAGACATTTGACTGTGTGGATCTTAAAAACCATGGCTATGATTGAGAATAATGGGAATCCCAGAACACTTTATATTGTGCTCATGACACATCTATAGATAGAGGGAAAAGCTATTGTCTAAGAACACAATGCACAGTTTAAAATCAGGAAAGGTTTGTGTCAGGGATATATCCTATTTTTCCCCTATCTATTCCATTTGTATGTTAAGAAAATCCTTCAAGAAACTGTACTCTATAAAGATTAATATGGCATTAGAATAAGAGGAAGACTCATAAACAACCTTAATTATGCAGATATCACAACATTGCTTGCTGAAAATGTTAAGGATTTGAGACACTTACTGCAGAAGATCAAGGATTGTAATCTAGATTGCATCTCAATATCAAGAAAACCAAGTTCCTCACAACTGAGCCAATAGGCAACATCATGATAGGGGGAGAAAGGATGGAAGTTGTTAATTATTTCATCTTGCCACAATCAACAGTCAACACCTTTGGTACCAAAAGTCAGGAGATCAGAAGACATATTGCATTGGGTAAGTCTGCTGTCAGGAGGAACACCTCCAAAATGCTTGAAAATAATGATGTCAGTTGAAAATTAAAGTGTGCCTAATTTAGGTTATAGTCTTTTTAACCACTTGATATGCATCTGTGAGCTGGAAAATAAGTAAAACTGAAAGAAAAAGAACTGAAGTCTTTGAGTTGTATCGGAGAAGAATACTGAATAGCCTATGGACTGCCAAAAGAACCAACAGTAATGTTTTGAATAAAGTACAGACTTTAGGATAAGAGGTGCATAGCAAAGTGGACTGGAGCAAGGGAGAGGGAGGAAATGATGCCACAATTACTGAAAAAATTTATATATATAGTGAACTGGGGCAGGTAGAGAAGAAAATGTATGATAATAAATGAATGAAAATCCAACTTTTCTATAAATTTTGTTAAAATCACAAGTAAATATTTTTAATGGAATAAAAGTAAGGTGCAGCCAGAGTGTTCCTTGGAGACAAAGATGGCAAAGCTTCATCTCTCATACTTTGAATATGTTCAAATTGCAAAGGAGAGATTTTTTTTTTGAAAGGAGCATCATGTCAGTGAGAGAATGATAGAAAGAACCCCAACAAGATGAGTTAACTCAATGACTGGAGTAACAGGCTCAAACATGTAAGAGATGATGAGGACAACACAGGATAGGACAAGGTTCAGATCTGTTGTTCATATGGTCATTATAAGTCGTACCTGAATCAGCAACATCTCACAGTCACAAGCTTCTATGTACAAACGATGTGAAACTTTACCCAATTTTGCCCCATCTTCACCATCTTGTTGTTATGTTCTGTCGAGTCACCTGACACCTTTAGCTACCCTATGCACAGCAGCACTGAACCCTGCCCTATCCTGAGCCAGTCTCACTAATTTTGACACAACAACCGCCATTGCCCCAGTCATTGTATCAATCCATCTCATCCGGGGTCCTCTTCTCCTGTGTTTTCTCTTCACCCTTCTGAGCAACAGGTCCTTCTCCAAGACCTAATCTTTCCTGACCATGTGCCCAAAGTATGTGAGACATACTTCAAAATCCTAGTCTCCAAGGAGATGCTTGTTTTTTCACAGTCTCCAAGAGAGACCTATTTGTTTTTTAGACAGTTCATGCTATGTTCAAGACTCTTCTCCAGACCACAATTTGAAGGCATTACTTCATTTTCTGTCATTAGTCCTTAGACATTGTCCTGCTCTCTGAAGCATAGCAGGTAATTGTGAAGACCCTGGCATGGATTAGGCCTTTGTCTCTAGCCTGACATCACTGTTTTTCAGTACTCTGGAGAGGTCCCTGACAGTAGATTTTCCCAGTGCAATTTGTCTTTTGATATCCTGACTGCTCCTTATTTCAACCCCTATGCCAATTCATGTCATCGAAGATCTTTCTTTCCTTTATTTTCCTTCATTTTCTTAGATTCTTGCTAATTGAAATAAACTTCTAACTGAGCCTCCAGAGGATATTAGAGGTTGTAAATTGCACAAGAAGGGACTGCTCATCTTTCCTCTGAGAAGTCCTTCAATTAGTTTCCTGAAAATGAACATTGATTCAAAATTGAGTGTTTTAAAAATAGTATACATTTCTGTATTTAAGGAAGAGAATAAATATTATGTAGTCTCTAGAGAGGGCACCAGCTGCTCCATGGGATAAGAGTGAGTAATTTCTTCCCACGTAATTAACTGCCCCTGAAACCCCACTGGAGGGTCAGCTATGGGTCGTTTCTGACTCGATAGCACACCACCAACATCACACAACAGTCTATAGGGATCTTTGCTGCTAACTCAAAGGTTGTTCCATTCTGGTGGTTGAAATCTACCAGTCACTCCAAAGAAGAGGGATAGGTCACTTCCTACTCTGTCATTTACAGCCTAAAAAATCTTACTAGAGGATCAGCTATGAATTGGTCCTGATTCTTCAACAATTACAGTATGTGTGAGTGAATAGGAAAGAGGAGAGTAAGGAGAATGGATTCAGAAAAGGGTTAAGTAAGTTCCAGCATTTTAAGAGGCAAGGAATAGATTTAATATTGAAGGAAAATATGTAAAGGATATAT
>NW_006399894.1:8804544-8817427 GCF_000299155.1 Elephantulus edwardii
TTTTTTTCCTATATTTTATTAATTTTCATAAACATTTACAGAGATTTTGGGTTTCCATTCATTCATTGTTGCACTATTCTCTCTACCCTCTTCCCAGTTTGTGGCATTTGTAAAGGATATATTCTATATGAGTTAATTGTTATTATTGTTGTTAGGTGTCATGGAGCCAAGTATGACACATTGTGATCCTATAAACAAAAAACTCTGAATCCTCTTCTTTCTTGCACCATCCTCCCACTTTCTGACACACAAGAGCCCATTGCAGCAGTCACCACAGCAATCCACCTGGTTGAGGGTCTTCCTCTTCTTCACTGACCTGCCACCCTTCCTAGTAGCATGTCCTTCTCCAAAGAATAGCCTCTCCAAGCAACATGCCTAAAGTATATGAGGTGAAACTTCCTCATTCTTGCCTCCAAAGAGCATTTTGGCTGCACCCTTGCCAAGACATATCTGTTTATTCTCCTGGCCATCCATGGAATGTGCTGTGCCCTTCTCCAACACTATTGCTCAAAGGTGTCAGTTCTTTTTCTGTCATCCTTATTCATAATCCAGCTCTCAAATATATAGTGAGTGATCAATTACTTCTTAACATATATTGTTTGTAAGTTAATGACTTCGTTCCTCTTCATTTCAGGATTTTTGAGGTAGAGTATTTAGACAAGACAGAACTTAACTGGCTAATTGTAGTCAAAATATTGGAATAGACAGAGGGCAAGTAATATTTCTCGAGATAATATTTTATATGACATTTTACCCTCTGGATCTTTAGCATTACCCTTGAATTGGAGCTGACTCTTGTTTCTGAATCTGTAAATTTCAGGAGAAGAGATTGCCAAGAATGACCTTAAGCCCCTGCTAGATTTGAACTGCCAGAGAGGCATGACCTTTGGGTCAACAACATAAATCATACTAATGTGATCACACTGTGCTTTAGGAATTGCATCAGTCAATATGCACTGCAACTCAATATAAATGAAAACCAAAAAAACAACAAACAACAAAACACAAAGACCCGGTGTGAAAAACAATGTATAATAACTTTGTAAGTAAGCCAGTACAAAATAAAAAAAATTATTTAAAGGAAAAACAAAAACTAAAACACCAGAAAACTAAACTAGCAAATAAAAAGCCAAAAGAACAAAGATCCTCACCATCAGGCCAATAGGCAGTATCATGATAACGGGAGGAAACCATGAGCTTGTTAATGATTTCATCTTGCTCACGCCCACAATCAACACTCGTGACAGTAGCAGTCAGAAAATCAAAAGACTAATTACTTGAGGCAAATGGGCTGTCAAAGACCTCCCAAGAGTACAAAAGAGCCACAACATCAGTCTAGAGACTTAAGTCCCTGATCCAGGCCATGGTCTTCTCAATTGCTTGCTCTGCATCTGAGAGTTGGACAATGCTTAAGGATAAAGAAAGAGAATTGATGTCGTTTAGTTGTGCTGCTGAAGAAGAATATTAAACATACCATGAGTAGTCCAGAAAACAAATAGATTTGTCCTGGACAGTCGAATCAGTTTGTTCCTTGGATTCAAGGATTTTGAAGCTCCCTTTCTTTGGGCATGTTGCCAGGAGGGACCAATCCTTGCTGAAGGACATCATGCTTGAAAGGGTAGAGGGTCAGCACTGAAGAGGAAGACCATGGATGAAATGGATTGACACAGTGACTCTGATAACAGGGTCAAACATGTCAGATATAGTGAGGTTGGCTCAGGATAGGGTGAGGTTCAGAGCCATTGTTCATACACATTGTCACGATGAGTCATAATTAACTCAGCTATACATAACAACAATATTAGCAACATAGTGCTGCATATTGTCCTTTCCAAACAACAAAGCACTTCAATGAAAAATTATATATATATAATTTATATATATAAATATACACACACACACACACACATATATATAAAACATCATGTATCATGTTGTTATTTGTATCATCCTGTTGGAGCTGACTCACAGCTAACCCTGCAGTTGGTTTTCAGAGGCTTTAAATCACATTTATCCAGTGACTGGGGTAATGGGTGTAGGTGTGTCAGAGACAATAAGATTGGCACAGGGTAGAGCAGGTTTTAGGGCTGTTGTACATAAGGTCGCTATGAGTTGCAAGCAACTCAGTGACACATAACAACAATAACAACAAATCACATGGGAGGAGATTTCCCATCTTTCTCCCATGGTGCAGCTGGTGTATTTGAACTAAGTTTATTTGAGTAGACAGTATACTCCTTACAACTAAGTGGCCAAAATTTTTATTTCCTAGCTTGAACTTAGAGTCAGTTCTCAGTGTAATTTTTATATCTCTAGAAATTAATTTGTTTCTACACCATCTCTATCAGAGACATCTCCAAAGTACTGAAGAGCAACAGTGTCAGTCTAGAGACGAAAGTGTGCTTGATGCAGGCTATGATCTCTGCAATTACTTGATATGCATCAGAGAGCTGGACAATGACTAGGGATGATAGAAGGCAAATGGATGCCTTTGAGGTGTTGGAGAACAGTATTGAATATACCATGGACTGCTAGGAGAACAAACATGTTTTTCCTGGAGAGAGTGAAGCCAGGCTGCTCCTTGGTGGCAAGGATTCTGGAGCTCTGTCTGACATACTTTGGTCATGTTGCAAGGAGGCACCAGTCCTTTAAGAAAGATGTTATGCTTGTGAGGGTGAAGGAACAGAGCGAGAGGAAGACCCTTGATGAGATGTTTTGATTCACTGACTGGCGTAGTGCGGGGAGTGTATTAGAGACAGTAAGACTGACAAAGGATAGAGCAGGGGTTAGGGCTGTTGTACATAGGGTCACTATGAGTTGTAGGCAACTAGACTGCACATAAAAACAAGAACAACAACAACAACCAACTCTGAAGTCAAGACTGTCTTTGAGGATGTTGAATTTGTTATATTTTTTGTTTAGTCAGACCTGAAACATTTTAGGCTTCTTTGAAAAAAAATTAGGAAATGGAAGTTTGGAATAAATTAATCATAAACTCTTATTTAAGAAGGCACTATAAATTATATTGTTTCTAATCAAATCATAGTATAATATAATCATAGGAACGCAAATGGAAGAATCTTGGACAGCTGTAACCTTGTCTTCTTTAGTCTTTAACCTTATCTTCTTTGTCTTCAGTAATGATAAATGTTGTCATTATTTTTGACTTGAAGTCCAAAGGCTGTGTAATATCACTTACAATTTTAAAGATGTGAAAATTTTGGAAGCAATTGAATGTAATTGTTAATACCCCAAGTTAAAATTTTCACTTTACTTGTCAGCATTTTCTCTGCTGAAAACGCCTTTTATGCTTTTATGTTGGCTTGTTAGACACTAAAATCTTTCAGTGTTTCAAAAATGTCACATGTCACATTGACATTTTATAAATGGCACATTTGCTCCAGTGGCTATGGTTAGAAAAATGCCCCTTAGTATAGTTTATGAGAGTCTCACTAAAGTCAGCTAGCAAAGGGATGCTCTCACCAAAAGGTATTCATTGCATTTCAAGAAGACACAATTAAGTCAAATGAAAGAGACAAATTTCACGACATTTTACACAAAGGAGAATGCCTTTGGAGATTGATGGTGAGATCAGTAAAATGTATGCTATAATTAAAATTGTAATCATGGCTTCATGATTTTTTGCAGACACTACAAGGTATGTTAATAGAGTAGGAGGAATTTGAAATTAACACAATGCTGTCACAAACTAGAGGAAGGAGGGTTGTGATTAAACATACTCATAAATGAGGATCACCATGTGAGACAAAACCAGGTTCTTCTGTTCTTGCACTTCAAGTGATTAAAATAAAAACTGTGGTAAAATGATTCAAATGAAAACATTGTCTTTCGTGATTTATTAGTTTAGAATCCTTAATATATATGAAAAGACTGTACAGAGCTCAGTGCATGATGCGCTTATTTTAAACCTTTCTTTGCAGGGAAAGGTAGTGGCAAATTTTGTGAGAGAGAGATATACAGATACATATAGATATATAGATACATATCACAATTTCATATGTATTACATATATACTATATATTATATATGTATATATATGAGTGTATATGTATGTGTATATATGTATATGTGTGTGTATGTGTATATATATATATATGAAAGGCCAGAAAATATCAGTAGTCACGAAGATAAACATCTATCCTTTTTTATTCTTTTTTTAAAATTTTATACTAGTTTAGTTACAAAGTTTGAATACATTGTTTTCACACCAGATTTTCTCATTTCTTTCACTCCCCGCACCCATCAAATTTTGTGACCACAGCCCACGTCCATCCTCACCCCTTTGTGTCCACCCTTCTCACCCCCTGGATCCTCATACTCATTCTACAATATGGTTTTATACAGTATGTGTCTTTATGAGACTGAGTTAGTTTACTCCACATAATGCTCGCCAGTCCCTCCAAAGTCAAGTAATAATTTACAAAATCATTGCTCCTGTGTGCTTTGTAGCATACCATCATGTAAATGTATCATAATTTCTCAGGCTGTTTGATTGTGGTTGGATATTTGGGCTGTTTTCGTGTTCTTGCAATGGTGAGTAATGCTGCTATGAACAATGATGTCCAAGTCTCCATTTGTGTCTCAGTTCTCACTCTCTTGGGGTATATTCCAAGTAGTAGAATAACTAGGTCATATGGAATTTATATATTCTGTTCTTTGAGGAAGCACCAGCCTGCTTTTCAGAATCATTGTACCATTTTACAATCTCACCAATGTACAAGAGTTCTTATCACACTGCATCCTCTCCAACACTTATTACTTGCTGTCCTGTCAAACTTTGCCACTGTTACTGGGGTGAGATGGGACCTCATTGTGGTTTTGATTTGCATTTCTCTTATTGCCAGTGATTTGGAGCATTTCTTCATGTGTCTGTTGGCCATTAGAATATATTCCTCTGTGAAAATTCTTTCCATGGTTTTTGCCCATTTTGTAATTGTGTTACCAACCTTTTTCTTGTGTATTCTATAAACTTCATTATGAGAGTCTTGTCTGCGATGATATAACCAAATGTGTGTTCAGTAAGTTTTCTTTCACCCTATTGGGAAAAATTTTTTAATGCACACAGACATAGATGGTCCTATTCATCAGTTTTATCCTCTTCTTATTCTACATTTCTGGCTGTATTTGGCAGTCTCCTTATGCCATAAACTAGGTTTTCTAAGCTTGATCTCAGTTTGTCTCTTACAAACTTTATGGTTACAAAGCAGTAGTAACCAAAACAGCATGTCTGGTACAATGACAGGCACATAGACTAATGGAACAGAATAGAGAAGCCAGAAATAGACCGAGCTATCTATGGTCAACTGATATTCAACAAGGAAATAAAACCTATCAAATGCAGAAATGACAACTTCTTCAACAAATTGTTCTGACATAACTGGACTACTACCTGCCAAAATCTGAAACAGGATCCTCCTCTCACATCATACACAAAAATCCACACAAGGTGGATCAGAGACATGGGAGTAAAGCCTTAACACCCTTCTTTTGTCACTCTATTTGCTTTGTTTTGTTTTTTGCTCTGTCAGTAGGAGAAGAATATTTTGGAGGAAAGCCAAATGTTCACACTTATTCAAGATACCCAACAATTCAACAGATTTAAGTTTAATATGAATATTTTCAAGTGCCCTCTGCTGGACTTATAACAGAAATGCTGATTTTAAAGCTTCTTTACTTTCAAAAATTTATTTCATGGTAAAACTTAAAGAGAACAAGAATTGAAAAAAAATAGAACAAAAGAAAACAATAACAACAAAAAATGCTCTATTGCAGGACTGCTGTTAGGTTGTTAGGTGTCATCGCGTTTAGTATGAACAATAAATAGTGACCCTATAAACAATGTATCTGAACCCTATCTTATCCTGTGCCATCCTCACACTTCCTGACACATTAAAGCCTGTTGTGACAGTCACCTTGTTAATTCACCTGTTCAAGTGTCTTCCTCTCCTTTACCAACCTTCCTTTCTGAGCATGTCCCTCTCCAAGGAATGTCCCCTCCTAGCAACATGCCCAAAGCATTTGAAGCAAAACCTCATCATCTTTGCCTGCAAAGATCTCTCTGGTTTCACCATTTCCAAGATATATTTGCTTGGTTTTTTTGGCCATTCATGGGATGTTCAGTACTCTTCTCCAATACAGCTCGAAGGTACCAATTCTTCTTCTGTCACTCTTCTTCATGATCTAGCTCTAAGATGCATAACAAGTGATTGGAAAGACTATGGCCTGAATCAGATGTGCCTTAGTCCTCAAACAGCATTACTCCTAAAAAATTTAAAGATGACTAAATTAGTTATATTTTTAAGTCTAACAGAAAATTTTGATGGAAAGCTTTTCTTTTTTTTTGTTTTGAATTTTTTTTATTTTCTTTTTTGAGTGTACTGTCAAATCAGATCTGACTGGTACAGGAGGGGATTGTCCCTCCTTCCCCGGCAGAGCATCTGGTGGATTTGAACTGTGCGCCTCTGGGATTGCAGTGCAGCTTCTTGCCACTAGGCCACCAGAGCTCCCCTGGAAAGCTTTTCTACTGTCCTCTTTATAACGGGCTTGCTCTTTAGGTACTGTAAATGGTTTTTTAATGTTACTGGTGTCGGTTTCTGTTCAGTCAATTCCAACTCATGAGGAACCTATGTGTTTTCGAATAGAGCTTCATTCTATATAATTTTCATGGCTGTGACCTTTCTGAAGTAGATCACCAGGCCTTTCTTACAATGCACCTCTGAGTGGATGCAAGCTGCCAGTCTTTTGTATGGTTGTTAGTCCTTGAACATTATGTCACCTAGAGATTCCTGAGTCATCTTTTTCTCTTTCTTTATCCATCAAAAGTTATCCACTTCACAAAAAGCACTCAATTCTCAAATAGAGTGATTTTTACTGGGAGCATTAGCCTCTCTTACTCCCTAACCATTCCGTCTTTTGTGAAATGGTAAAATTGGTAGATATGAGGGCAATGCAAGGATCCAGTAGCCTCACATCCCTCTACCAAAACTGGCTCAGATTTTTCCTCAAGGTAGGAATAAATCATATACTAATATTGATTATTTTAAGTCATTTCCACCCTGGATGAAGAAATATCTCATTGTTATTAGAACTGGCATGTGCTTCAGATGTAGGGTTTCCATTTCCATGGTGCCTTTTCCTGCAACATTATCCAAAGACTTGCAGAATGTCTGATCTACAGTTCAAAGCATCTCGAACATTAACATTCCAAAAGACTTATGTTATTGAAAAGGAGATGGAGAAACAGGCATATGACTGTAATAGTTGGTTTTACTATATACAACTTCATCCAACAGAAGTAGTTGTTATTGTTAGGGCATGTTGAATTGGTGCTCATAGCAACCCCATGTACAACATAAAGAATGTCCTGCCTGATACTATGCAATACTCAAAATTTCTTTCTTGCTTAAGCTCATTGTTCTAGCAACGATGTTCATTCATCTCATTGAGGTTCTTCCCCTCTTATACTGAAGAGACTAAAATAATTGAGCTCTCTATTGAAAACTGAACTAAGAAGCCAGGTCACATACAATAAAGCTTTCAATGATCTTATTTTCATTAAAATAAGGTCTCTGGAAACATAGCCCAAAGGGAGCAGTGCTCCTAAACCAAAGGCCCCATCATTTAGTCTCTTGCTGGGAGAAAAGTGAACACTTTCCTTCCCTGCTATTTATAGCCACTGAACAGCGAAGAGTCGCCTGTGAGTTGATTTTGACTCAATATCAATGAGTTGAATTGTCTTATGTTAGCTATTGCTGTGGGGAAGCCACTTCCATTCAGAGAACCAAATTCACGCAGATTAATAAAGTAAGGATGGTAAGACTGCATTTGTTCAAAGTGCTAAAGAGCACATTGTATATCAAGTTTAAAGGTTTTTTGTATATCAGTTTAAGGACTAAGATGTGCCTTCTCCAAACTATATTTTCAATAGCTTCTTATGCATCTGAAAGTTGGAGAAGGAATAAGGATGATTGAAGAAGAATAGATGAACAGCGATAAGTATGCATATTCTGAACTCAGGCCTGTGTAAATTCACCCAGTAGCTTTCATAGTAGTTTGAACCATAAAAGGATTTGAAGACCTTCACAATGGCTAACTGCATTAACAAAAATGCATTAATTGGATTGGATATACAAGAAGAAACATAAATAGGTAAAATACATTGTGCTTTATAGAGTATGAAACTCACCCGACAAGCATCCAAAACCATACCTTATCAGATATGCTTTCAGGAATGTATATCATGCTGTCATATATTCTCAAATATACTTAAGTGTTCACATTTTGTACCTTTAAACAATGAGAAAGGTTCAAAATGTTCAATATGCACATTCATGTTTTGGTGATTTCTCTGGTGTATTTCTTCCTTCTCTGTCAGCAAAAAACCAAAAAGTACATTGCCATCAAGCCTATTCTGGTTCATAGTGGTAAGATTTTAAATCTTTAAAGCAAGAGAGTGGCCATCCTTCTCCATCTCCAAGGAAGCAGCTGGTAGATTTGAATTACTTGGCTATTCTGACATGAACCCAGAAAGAAGAGTGTTCTGAGAAGTTTCAATCTGGTATTCTCACAATCTTGGCACTTAGGAGATACACACTTAAGTTACTAGACTTATCTTCTATTGTTTTTGTTGTTGTTATGTGCCTTCAAGTAACTTGTGACTCATAGCGACCCTATGTACAACAGACCTAAACCCTGCTCTATCCTGTGCTAATCGCACTGCCGCCGACACACCCATCCCAATTACCCCAGTCATTGAATCAATCCACCTCATAGACGGTCTTCCTCTCCTGCGCTGTCCCTCCATTCTCCCGAGCATGATGATCCTCTCCAAGGACCGGTCCCTCCTTACAACATGTCCAAAAGTATGTCATATGAAGCCCCAGAATCCTTGCCTCCACGAGCAGCCCAGTTTGACCCTCTTAAGGAAGAATCTGTTTGTGTTCTTGGCAGTCCATTGTACATTTAATATTCTTCTCCAGCACCATAGCTAAAAGGCATCAATTCTCCTTCTATCCTCCCTAGTTATTGTCCAACTCCTTGATGCATAACAAGTGATTGCAAAGACCATGGCCTGTATCAGACACACCTTAGTCTCCAGAGTGACACCATTGTTCTTGAGTACTTTGGAGATGGCCCTAACAGAAGACTTTCCCATCACAATACATCTTTTAATTTCCTGGCCGCTGGTGCCAAGAGTATTGACTGTGGAGCTGAGCAGACTAAAGTTGTTAACAATCTCAATCTCTTCACCATCCATCCTGATGCTGCCAATTGGTCCAGTGTGAGAATCTTTGTCTTCTTGATATTGAGCCTCAATCCATATTGAAGGCTACAGTCATTGACCCTCTGCAGCAAGCGTTTCAGGTCCTCCTCAGTTTCAGCAAGCAGGGTTGTATCATTTGCATAATGAAGATTGTTGATAGTCCTTCCACTAATCCTGATGCCACACCTCTCCTCATAGAGCCCAGCCTCTCGGATAACCTGTTTTGCATACAGGTTGAAACAGTATGGAGACAGAAACCTGTTCTGCATACAGGATGAAAAAGTATGGAGACACAACATGTCCCTGGTGTACACTCTTCCCAATTTTGAACCATGCAGTGCTTCCCTGTTCTGTTCTGATGACTGCCTCTTGGTCCAAGTATAGGTTTTGCATTAGCATGATCAGGTGTTCTGGGATTCCCATTCTTCTCAGAGTGAGCCACAGTATGCTACGATCCACACAATCAAATACCTTTGCATAATCAATGAAACACAGATAGACATTCTTCTGGTAGTCTCTGCTTTCAGCTAAGATCCATCTAACATCAGCTACCATATCCCTATGACCATGACCCTTTCTAAAAACAGCCTGGACTTCTGGCAGGTCTCTGCTGATGTGCTGTTCCAGTCGTTTTTGGATAATCTTCAGCAGAATCTTGCTTGCATGTGATATCAACGATATTGTTCTATAGTTTCCACACTCTGTTGGGTCACCTTTCTTTGGAATGGGAACAAATATGGATCTCTTCCAGTCAGTTGGCCAAGTGGTTGTTCTCCAGATTTCTTGGCACAACTTGGTGAGCACATCCAGGGCAGCATTTTTTAGCTGAAATACGTCAATTGCTATACCATCTATTCCTGGGGCCTTATTTTTTGCTATTTCCTTCAAAGCAGCTTGAACATCTTCCTTCTTCAACATAGGCTCTTGCTCATATGCTGTTTCATGAAATTCTTCTGTGTCTTCCAATTCTTTTCTATACAGTGACTCAGTATATTCTTTCCATCTTCTTTAAATACTTCCTGGATCATTTCTTATTCTGCCTACAGCATCCTCGATTATAGCAACTCGAGGTCTAAATTTGTTCTTCAGGTCCTTGAGCTAAAGGAATGCTGAACAAGTTAAGCTCTTTTGATTTTCTGACTCCAACTCCTTGCACATTTCATTGTAATGTTTTGCTTTGTCATCCATGCAGCCTTTTGGGATCTTCTATTCAGCTCTTTAGTATCTTGAATTCTTCCTTGTTCTTTGGCTTCTCTGTGCTCCAGTGCAATATTCAGAGTTTCTTCTGACATCAATTTTGGTCTTTTTTCCCCTCCTGTCTTTGTACTGACTGTTTTCACTATACCTGGATAATACCTTTGACATCCTCCCACAACTCATTTGGCCTTCGTTCATTAGTGTTCAAGGCTTCAACCTTGTTCCTGAAATGGTTTTGAAGAATCCACACAGGCAGAATAGGGGCCAGCAAATACAGAAGCCACTTTCGGGAAAAATCTTTGCCTTATCCACAGGTCACATCACTCTCTCTTCATAGTCATTACCACTAACTTCAGAGACACTGGTCACAGCATAAGGAATTGTCAGAAGGTGATGTGTTTGGAATCACAGAAGCCAAGAAAACTTCAGATAAAAGCTGTTAAATCAAGGGTTGGACAATGGAAGATAAATGCTGAAAGGAATGGGTAGAAGTGAAGGGGTGTCCTGGTGGAGGGTGGAGCTGAGAAATAAGTGGGTCAAGACACTGGGCCAAGGGCAGGGACAACACTGTAATTAATGATTAACTCCACAATGAGGGATGTATCTTTCACTTCTCTATAAATTGCTCGTCTGTCAGATACTTCTAAAATGTGAACATTCAGTTTAAGACAGACTGCGAAGAAGGATTGGCCATCCACTTCTGAAATAGCAGGCCTCTGAAAACCTTGTGTACAACAGAACACATGTAGACTAACAGAGAGGGCAACTGACAGAGACAAGGACACCCCCGCGAGCACTCACGCACAGACACGCGAGCACGCCCCCGCCCCCCCCACGCACAGACACGCACAAGCACACAGCGCGGGTGGGGACAGTGAAGAGACCACGGGCGCGCGCACGGGTTGACACGGGCTCGGACATGCACACGCACTCACAGACGCTCTTGGGCGCGCTGCGACACAGACCCAACCCCCCCCCCCTGACACACGCGCACACACCCCCAACCCTGCAGAGGGACAAGGGCACACGCGCGAGCACGCCCCCCCCCCCACGCACAGACACGCACAAGCACACAGCGCGGGCGGGGACAGTGAAGAGACCACGGGCGCGCGCACGGGGTGACACGGGCTCGGACATGCACACGCACTCACAGACGCTCTCAGGCGTGCTCCGATGCAGACCCAACCACCCCCGACTCGTGCGCACACCACCCCCACCCCCGCAGAGGGACAAGGACACGCACGCGCGAGCACTCGCGCACAGACAGGCGGGCACCCCCCCGCACACACAAACACGCACACAGAGCGCAGGCGGGGACAGTGAAGAGACAGGGACACGCGCGAGCACTCGCGCACAGAGGCGCACCGGGGCGCGCAGTCGGGCGGGCGGGCGGGCGCACGCACACGGAGACGCACAGAGGCGCGCGCGCTCACGGGCTCGCGGTCACAGAGCCAGACGCAGACACACACTCGCCCGGGCGCCAGCGCGCGCACAGAGCGCGGGCGGGGACAGTGAAGAGACCACGGGCGCACGCGCGGGGTGACACGGGCTCGGAAATGCACACGCACACACAGGGGCTCTTGGGCGCGCTCCGACGCAGACACAAACCCCCGCGACGCGCGCGCACCCCCCCCAACCCCGAAGAGGGACAAGAATGCGCACGCGAGCAATCGTGCACAGACACGCGGGCACGCCCCCCGCCCCGCCCCCCGACGCGCACACGAGCTCGCACCCCCGCACACAGAGCGAGCGCGGGGACAGTGAAGAGACCACGGGAGCGTGCACGGGGTGACACGGGCTCGGAAATGCACACGCACACACAGGGGCTCTTGGGCGCGCTCCGACGCAGACACAAACCCCCGCGATTCGCGCGCACCCCCCCAACCCCACAGAGGGACAAGGACGCCCGCGCGAGCACACGCGCACAGAAGAACACGCCCCCCGCCCCGCCCCCCGACGCACACGCACGCACGCACACGCACACAGAGCGCGGCCGGGGAGAGTGAAGAGACAAGGACATGCATGAGAGCACTCGCGCGGAGAGGCGCACCAGGGCGCGCAGTCAGGCGGGAGGGCGCACGCACACGGAGACGCACAGACGCGCGCGCGCTCACGGGCTCGCACGCACAGAGAGCTGGACGCAGACACACACTCGCCCGGGCGCCTGTGCGCGCACAGAGTGCGGGCGGGGACAGTGAAGAGACCACGGGCGCGCGCACAGGGTGACACGGGCTCGGACAGGCACACGCACGCACAGACGCTCTCGGGCGCGCTCAGACACAGACACAAACCCCCGCTGCGCGCGCGCACACGCCCCCACCCCCGCGGAGGGACAAGGACACACGCACGCGGGCAATGGCGCACAGACGCGGGCACGCCCCCCCCGCCCCGCTCCGCCCCCCG
>NW_006399894.1:8817850-8822749 GCF_000299155.1 Elephantulus edwardii
CACACGCCCCCACCCCCGCGGAGGGACAAGGACGCGCGCGCGAGGGCAATCGCGCACGGACGCGAGCACGCCCCCCGCCCCGCCCCGCCCCCCATGGCGCACACACAGGCACACACGCACACACAGAGGGCGGGCGGGGACAGTGAAGAGACAGGGACGCGAGTGCGCGCGCCCACACGGGCGGGCACGCCCCCCGCCCCGCCCCCCCGACGCACGCACACGCACGCACATGCACACAGAGCGCGGGCGGGGACAGTGAAGGGACAGGGATGCCCGCGGGAGCACTCCCGCAGAGACGGGCGGGCACGCCTCCCGCCCCGCCCCCCCCCACTCGCGCACACGGAGAGCGGAGCGCAGACGCACACTCGCCCGGGCGCCAGCGTGCGCGCAGAGCGCGGGTGGTGACAGTGAAGAGACCACGGCGCACGCACAGGGTGACACGGGCTCGGACAGGCACACGCACGCACAGACGCTCTCGGGCGCGCTCAGACACAGACACAAACCCCCGCGACGCGCGCGCACACGCCCCCCACCCCCCCGCGGAGGGACAAGGACGCACGCGCGCAGGCAATGGCGCACAGACGCGGGCACGCCCCCCCGCCCCGCCCCGCCCCCCATCGCGCGCACACGCACCCAGAGCGCGCACCCTGGGACAGTGAAGAGATCACGGGCTCGGACTCGCACACGGAAACACAGACGCTCTCGGGCGCGCGCCGACGCAGACACAAAACCCGCCAATGCGCGCACACCGTCCCCCAACCTCGCAGAGGGACAAGGACGCACGCGCTGGGACGGTGAAGAGACCACGGGCTCGGACCCGCACACGGAAGCACAGACGCTCTCGGGGGCGCTCTGACGCAGACCCCCCCCCCCCCCCCGGGGCGCCCAAAACCCCCCCAACCCCCGCAGAGGGACAAGGACGCCCGCGCGAGCACTCGCGCACAGACGGGCGGGCACGCCTCCCGCCCCGCCCCCCGACGCACACACACGCGCACACACGCACACAGAGCACGGGCGGGGACAGTGAAGAGACCACGGGCGCGCGCACAGGGTGACACCCGCTCGGACAGGCACACGCACGCACAGACACTCTCGGGCGCGCTTCGACACAGACACAAACCCCCGCGACTCGCGCGCACACGCCCCCACCCCCACAGAGGGACAAGGACGCGCACATGAAAGCAATCGCGCACAGACCGGCGGGCACGCCTCCCGCCCCGTCCCCCCCGACGCGCGCGCGCACGGAGAGCTGGACGCAGACACACACTCGCCCGGGCGCCGGTGCGCGCGCAGAGCGCGGAGGGGGACAGTGAAGAGACCACGGGCAAGCGCACGGGGTGACACGGGCTCGGACATGCACACGCACACACAGACGCTCTCTGGGCGCGCTCCGACGCAGACTCTCCCCCCACCCCCGCAGAGAGGGAAGAGGCTGGCGGGAGTGCGCGCACGCGGGCGCACGGAAAGGCATGCACACGCACACAGAGACAGAGACCCAGACATCCATCGCGCAGAGATGACACAGACACACCCAGGCGCGGGGCGGGGGCGGGAAGAGACTCGGGCACGCGCATAAACACAGGGACACAGAGCAGCGGGCGCGGGCACGGAGACAGTGGCCCGACAGCCCCCGGCCCCGCCCCGCCCCCGTCGGCATCAGCATTGGCCTCTCGGTGCAGATGGCGGTCACCAATGGCCCATGGAGGAGATGGAGTCAGCGAGGAAGAGGAGGAGGAGGAGCGGGAGCGCATCCAGTCAGGGGCTGGCTGGCTGGCTGCACCCTGGAAAGAATCCGCAGAGACGTCCAAGTCCCCAAGTCCCCGGCGAGGGTCGCCGTCGACACCCTCTGCCCCTCTGTTCGGCGTCCGCGGCCCGAGTTTGCCGCGGACACCTCACGCGCCTCCCCCACCCCCCCCACGCCCCCGCCGTGTCCCCTAGTCAACCCGTTCTACAGGGGAAAGGAGGGGAGAGGGAGGAGAGAGGAGAGACCAGCCCCGATCATGGCGGGGGGGTCTGGCGTGTCCGGGCGAGGGAGGGAGTCGGCGCCGCCTCGGGCACCGCCCGGCTGTTGGCACGCAGTGGCACCGGCCAACCGAGCCCCATTTCCCTGCGCGGGAGCGAGACAAACCCTTGTGTCGAGGGCTGACTTTCAATAGATCGCAGTGAGGTAGCTGCTCTGCTACATATGAAACCCTGACCCAGAAGCAGGTCATCTACAAATGGTTTAGCACGAGGCTCCCCACGAACGTGCGGTGCGTGACGGGCGAGGGGGCGGCCGCCTTTCCGGCCGCTCCCCGAGTTCCCGGGACAGAGGCCGTTCTGCACCGGACCCCAGTCCCGGGACCACCTCGTGCCTGGCACCTCGTGGTCAGGGGCATAAACACCTCTCAGGAGGATACACAACTCACAGGGGGTAAACACTTCACAGGGAGGGTGGGTAACTACCTCACAGGGGGATAAACAACTCAAAAGGGATAAAATTGGTAACTTCACTGGGCGGTAAACACCTCGCAGAGGGGTAAACACCCACATGGTGGTAAACACCTCACGGGGTGTAAACACCTCACAAAGGAGTAGAAAATTTCACAGGGGATAAACTTAGTCACCTGATAGGAGGATAAACACCTCAGAGCATGGTAAACCCCTCAAGGTGGATAAACACCTCAGAAGGAGATAAATACCTCTAGAGGCTGTAAACACTTCACAGGGGAGTAAACATTTCACAGTGGATAAACTTAGTCACCACATAGGAGGATAAACACCGCACAGGGTGGTAAACCCCTCAAGGTGGATAAACACCTCACAGGGAGATAAACACCTCACAGAGTGCCACACATCTTACAGGGGATAAACACCTCACAGGGGGTTAAACTCCTCAAGGGGGTTTAAACTTTCCACAGGGTATAAACTTAGTCAACTCACAGGAGGATAAACACATCGATGACGTTAAACATCTCACAGGGGATACACACCTCCAAGGAGGATAAAAACCTCACAGGTGGTAAACTCCTCAAAGGGGGACAAACACAAGGGGTTAAACACCTCACAGGGGGATAAACACCTCACAGGAGGATATACACCTCACAGGGGGATAAACACCTCACCAGCCTGTAAACACTTCCCGAGGGGGTAAACACTTCACAGGGTATAAACTTAATCACCTCATAGGAGGGTATACAACTAACAGGGTTGTAAACACCTCAAGGTGGATAAACACCTCACAGGGAGATAAACACCTCCCAGAGTGGCACACATCTTACAGGGGATAAACACCTCACAGGGGGATAAACTCCTCAAGGGGGTTTAAACTCTTCACAGGGGATAAACTTAGTCAACTCACAGGAGAATCAACACCTCAGAGGAGGATAAACACCTCAAAAACGTTAAAAATCTCACAGGGGGATACACACCTCACAGGGGGTAAACACATCACAGGAAAGGAGGTTAAAACTTCTCGAGGGATAAACACCTCACGGGGGAGTAAACATTTCAAGGGGCTGTAAATACCTCACAGGGGATTAAACACTTCACAGGGGATAAACTTAGTCATCTCATAGGAGGGTATACAACTAACAGGGGGTAAACACACCACAGGAGATTAACAACTCACAGGGGGATAAACACCTCACAGGAGGATACACACCTCACAGGGGGATAAACACCTCACAGGGGTCTAAACACTTCACGAGGGGGTAAACACTTCACAGGGCATAAAATTAGTCACCTCATAGGAGGGAAAACACCTCCGAGGCTGGTAAACCCCTCAAGGTGGATAAACACCTCACAGGGAGATAAATATCTCACAGAATGGCACACATCTTACAGGGGATAAACACCTCACAGGTGGATACACACCTCACAGGGAGGGGGGTTAAAAACCTCTCGGGGATAAACACCTCGCAAGGGAGTAAACACCTCAAGGGGCTGTAAACACCTCACAGGGGAGTAAACACTTCACAGGGGATAAACTTAGTCACCTCATAGGAGAGTATAAACTAACGGGGTAAACACCTCACAGGGGGATAAACAACTCACAGGATATGAACAACTCACAGGGGGATAAACACCTAACAGGAGGTTAGACACCTCACAGGGGTGTAAACACCTCCCAGGAGGATAAACACCTCACAGGTGGTAAACACCTCAAAGGGGGATAAACACCTCACAGGAGGGTAAAGAAATCACAAGGGGTTAAACACCTAACGGGGGTAAATACCGCACAGGGGGATAAACACCTCACCGGAGGATATACACCTCACAGGGGGATAAACACCTCACCGGAGTGTAAACACATCACGAGGGGGTAAACACTTCAAAGCCTGGTTGCTGCATAGTATTCCATTGTATGAATGTACCACAAGGCTCAAACAGAAACTTGTACACCAATTTTCATAGCAGCATTATTCACCACTGCAAGAACATGGACACTGGCCAACCACAAATCAATGGATTGAGACGTTGTGGTGCATTCATACAAGGTATTTTTTATGAGCATGCATAGACTCAATTTAATACCTACACATCGCCATTTAGAAGGATCTGCAGTGTCAACCCAAAGGCAAACAGTTCTAATCTACCCGTTGCTTCACAGGAGAAAGCTGGGTATAGTCTCCTCTCATGCAAACTTAGTAAAACTCAGTAGATCCCTATGCACATCCAAAACCTTCTCCAACGGGGTAAAAAGGGAAGCCACAGACTGGGAAAAAGTATTTGGTAATGACATATCAGATAAGGGACTTATATCCAGAATTTATAAAATACTTGAGCACCACAACCAGATAAAGGTAAATAATCCAATTGAAAAATGGGTACAGGATATAACAGGCACTTCACCATTGAAGACATTCAGATGGCCAAAAAACACATGAAAAAATGTTCAAAATCCCTAGCTCTATGAGA
>NW_006399894.1:8828835-8831577 GCF_000299155.1 Elephantulus edwardii
AACCTGCCCACATTTTCTAGATTGCATTAGTATGGGCTTTGTATTAACTTTACCAAGAAAATATGGTCTTTGTCTGTAGTTCCTAAGACATAATCCCTAAAACCTTTGCATTTCCTTTTTAGTTTAAGTACGTTCAATAAAAACTCCAAAACTGAAGCAACTCTAGGGTAAATGCTGGCCCACTTCATGACGACAGGGCCAGAGAAACCCACATCATGACCGCCTTGTGATATCAGCCAACCAGGGGAGGAGGGGGCTGGAGTGTACTGTGCAGTGAGAACCCAGGTGAAAGTTCTGGGCACTGAATCTCTCAGAGCCTCCTTGTTGGCTGAAGACATCTGCTCTCAAGAGAGTGACACACTCCTGTTTGGACATGGAAGTTTCCCACTAAGACTTTGCTCAGACCTGGTATTTCTTTTTTCTTTTTTTTTATGTTGAGCTTTATTTGCATCCTTTATAATAAAGAGTTAATTGTTAGTATAGAACTTTTCATAAGTTCTGTCATTCCAGTGAATTATCAAACCTGAGGGCACAAGTGAGGGTGAACAGGTCAGAAATGAGGGCAGGCCTGGGGATTGACAAGCTGGTGTCTGGTGTCTGAGGTCTTATTTGCTACTTGGCAGCCCTTTGACTTGTAAGCTCTGACCTAGTTCCAGGTAGGGTCAAAGAACAGCTGCATATTGACTGGTCATAAAAGTTTATTTCCTTGATCTACACACAGTATGCATTTGGAAACTCGTTACCGTTCAGGCTGCTAACCAGGCCAGCGATTTGAACCTACCAGGAGAGATTCATAGGAGAAAGATGAACAATCTGCTCCTGCAAAGCTTTATAGCCTTGGGATCTCCCTAGTTGGCCACCCTAAGTTTGAATTGACAGTGCCCCAGGATTTGAGGTTTTTTTACAAGTTTTTTTGAAAATTTGAGTTTCTATACAACCATAATATGATTTTGTTACATTTCTCGAAGTGTAAGGGAATCCATGTGACAATTTTCACACCTGAGTCCACAGGAGCATGTTCAGAATAAACA
The DNA here is from genome assembly GCF_000299155.1 of Elephantulus edwardii. Taxonomy (NCBI): domain Eukaryota; kingdom Metazoa; phylum Chordata; class Mammalia; order Macroscelidea; family Macroscelididae; genus Elephantulus; species Elephantulus edwardii. The sequence goes on from NW_006399894.1 coordinate 8,829,867, forward strand.
CATTTGCTGTCTCTCTCTTAACAGTCTTGAACCCCCATCCCTATCCATTCTTTACTGACAAGTGTTTCTCCCCAAGAACCTCATTTTTTAAATTTAATAGAAACCACAATTGCTAGACTTCTACCCTCAGATAATTCTGTATATTGCTGAGCTTTTTGAACAATTTATGGCCTATATGTACATAAGCAAAAAATGTCATTACGGTTCCTTCCTAATCAAAGGTACCACGTACTCCTACTGCACACAATCCCATGCGACTACTATTTCGTAGTGTTTTGTTTTGTTTTGTTTTGTTTTGTTTTTCTTTAACCTACATAACAGCTTGGAAGGAGGGGTGGCATCCACTTCCATAATAGCTTGGCTCCAGAAACCCTATGAACCTAGAGAGAGGATGAGAGACAACCATGCTTTGAGGACTTTCCTTCATAGGGTCGCTATGAGCACTTAACAACAACAACAACCTACGTAACAATCCCGCCTCACCTTCCTTTAAGCATCAGAGAACTAGAAAGTCCATTACTTACATAGAGTAAATCCCAAGGGGTCAAGAAGATGCGAGGCTAAGTCTGGTGTTTTCTTCCCCCTTCTCCTAGCTGTATTTTAAAAAAAATAATAATTAAAGATGTGTCCCATTTCTGCTAAAATTCATTTGAAATACCCACACTCTGAGTCCTTCTTAGCTTTAAAACTAAAAAAATCTGCCTACAGTTGTTTTTTTAAATCCCACAAATAGCAACCTCCTACTTAGAGACAAAATGAAAACCTCAGTGCACCTTTAGGCTTCTCGTCCCAGGGACAAGCCTAGGAAGTTTTTCCACCAGGGCTTAGCCTGAAGGATGTGACCTTGCAGCAGGCTCAAAGTCAGTGTCCTGGGCACATGAGGCTGCTGGAGGCCATGCTGGAGTGGCAGGGCTCACACTTGGCTGTTCTCTCCTGAACCCTGTAGACTCGCTTTTCTGAGTCTGATGCACTGTCCTGAGGGCATTTATGCCTCTTCTGTGTCACACTTTTTATTGGGCAGACTTTGGAGTTGGGAGAAGCCCTCTGTGGTGTAAACATTCATTAAAATTAAATTTTTTTTAAAGAAAAATCCTAGCCTCCAAGGAGAAAGTTGGTTTCATCCTCTTCAAGACTGACTTACTTATTTGTTGTCTTGGCAGTCCATGGTATGTTCAAGACTCTTCTCCAGCACCACAGCTCAAGGGCATCAATTCTTCTGTCATCCTTAGTCATTGTCCGGCTCTCTGATACATAGTAAGTAATTACGAAGACCATGGCCTGGATTAGGCGCATCTTAGACTATAGTCTGATGTCTTTCCTTCTCAATACTCTGCTAGGAGAGGCTAATCTTGGAGAAGGACATCATGCTTGGAGAGCTGGAGGGTCAGCAAAGCAGAGCAAGACCCTCAGATAGGTAGACTGCCACAGTGACTGCCACAGTGGTTTCTTGTTTTTCCAGTGCCTCTAGCGCTTCGTTTGTTTTATCTGCATCGTTCTGCCTGGTTTTTTTTAGCTCCTCCTGGTTTTTGCTTGTGGCATCCTGTAGTTCTTCGAGTTTTTCTTTTATCCATTGAAAATATTGAATCATTGTTCTTCTAAATTCTGTGTCAGAAAGTTCCATCAGACTTTCTAGAAAATCCATTGCTGCTGTTTCAGCCTTTGGTGGTAACATCTTGTTTTGCATTTGTGTAGTGTGTGCAGTAGCTTGTTT
>NW_006399894.1:8831977-8835928 GCF_000299155.1 Elephantulus edwardii
TAGGAGGACCAGCCAAATTTCCGTAAAGCAGTACAGGTTTAAGATCCTGTGGTTCCTAAAACTATTTGTATCAATAAAAGTTCTTTTTAGAATTCCTATTGTCCACGTCAAACAACAGACCCACTGGGTCTTAGTGGGACTTAAGAGGATTCAGCCAGTTTTCCCACTAAGTCATCAACAAACAAATGCAAGTTATGGGCCCAGTACAACGAGGGCTTCCACTACTAACTGCCCTACCTCGAGATTGGCCAATTATAGTTATAGACATTAAGGATTGTTTCTTCTCAATTCCACTACACCCCGAAGATACTCAGAGATTTGCCTTTACTGTACCCTCCTGCAATTTAGAATCACCTGAACAGCGTTATGAATGGACTGTGTTGCCTGAAGGCATGGCCAATAGTCCGACCATATGTCAAATCTATGTAGATAAAGCCTTACGTCCCATACGAGATAGATATAAAAAGCTGCGGTGCCTCCATTATATGGATGACATCTTGCTAGCACATAAAGATGAGAGTGTTCTTCAGGAAGCTTATGTAGCTGTAGTACAGGCTCTAAAGAGGTATGACTTGTATATTGCCCCCGAAAAGGTTCAACAGGATTCAGTTGTATCCTATTTGAGTGCTAAGATTGGCCCTGAAAAGGTGGTCCCACAAAAAATTGAAATCAGGAAAGATGATTTGTGCACTCTGAATAATTTTCAGAAATTATTGGGTGATATAAATTGGATAAGATCTTATTTGAGAATCCCAAATCAGACACTAAAGCCTCTGTATGATATTCTGTGTGGAGATCCTGCTTTGAATTCTCCACGAACCCTGACCCTGAAGGGCGTAATGCTCTTCAAATAGTAGAAGAAGAGTTAGCCAAAGCTTTTCTGAAACGCTGTGATCCTGGGCAGAAACTCACCCTTCTAATTCTGAAAACAAGGAATCAGCCTACTGCCGTATTATGGCAAAATGGTCCGTTATTGTGGATTCATCCTAAGATTTCTCCAGCAAAAACTATTACTTATTACCCCACAGGAGTAGCCTCTTTGGCTCTGGAAGGAATACGTTTAGGTATTTTACATTTTGGGAAGCAGCCGGATACATTAGTAGTTCCATATGATGCTCATCAAGTGCAGACTTTGAACAGAACTATTGATGAGTGGGCAATACTCCAGTGCTCCTTTGAAGGAAATATTGATAACCATTTTCCAAAAGATCCTATTCTTCAATTTTTTGAAACACACCCTGTTATCTTTCCAAAGCTGACTAGAACTTTCCCACTAGTTGGGGCCATAGTCATCTACACTGATGGTTCAAAGACTGGCTGTGGATCTTATAAAGTTGATTCCCATGATCCTGTAGTACTACAGTTCGCCCCAGCCTCACCACAGATTATTGAGTTAAGTATTGTTATAGAAGTATTCAAGACATTTCATCAACCTTTTAATTTGATTTCTGATTCACTATATGTGGTTAATGCCCTAAAAAGTATAGAAGCTGCGGGCCAAATTAAAGGGTCCAGTACAATTTTTAGTCTATTGCTGAGTCTACAGGAATTATTGTGGAAACGCAAAAATCCATTCTTTGTGCAACACATAAGAGCCCACTCTGGTCTGCCTGGCCCTATGAGTCTTGCTAATGCGGAAGTGGATGCAGCCACTCGCCGTGAATTTATTATGCCCGCTTTTTCCGACTCTCCCGAATTACAAGCCAAACAATTCCATTCAACTTTTCATGTTAACGCTAGGTCTTTACAACAAAAGTTCAACATCACACGGGCTGCTGCCAGAGAAATAATAGTTCATCGCCCGGATTGTAATGTATACTTACACCCTCCTTGTGTAGGAGTTAACCCAAAAGGTCTTCAACCTTTGAGACTCTGGCAGATGGATGTAACACACTTCCCAGAATTTGGGAAACTAAAATATATCCATGTTTCTGTTGATACTTGCTCTGGTATTATTTTTGCTTCTCCTTTATCTGGCGAAAAGGCTTGCAATGTTATTACGCACTGCTTAGAAGCCTGGGCAGCTTGGGGTAAACCTTCAATACTGAAGACAGACAATGGCCCTAGCTATACAGCTGCCTCTTTTGCATCTTTTTGTACCGCTATGCAGATTACATTGAAATATAGTCTCCCATATAATCCACAAGGTCAAGGTATGGTGGAGCGAGCACACCGCACTCTTAAAGAATGTCTCTTAAAACAAAAAGGGGGAATAGGCAAAGACCGCACCCCAAAAGAAAGGATTTCTCTTGCTCTATTTACCTTAAATTTTTTACAATTGGATGAGCAAGGTCGCTCTTCTGCTGATCGACATACCAATTAGATACCAAGTAAAAGAGGATTAGTTAAGTGGAAAGATGTACTAACTGGAATATGGAATGGACCGGACCCAGTGTTAGCTTGGTCCAGGGTATCTGTATGTGTGTTCCCACAGGAAAAGGACGAACCAATTTGGATCCCAGAACGATTGACATGGCGCTGAAATGTGGACAAAGACGTGGACAGTCCTGACAATACTGGTAACACCAATATGGTGGAAGCAGATAAGTAGTACTCCTGATTCCCAGTGGGCTATAATCAGAAACTATCCTACATTAATAGCTGTTACTTGGGATGCCCCCTTTTTACCGTCATTACTAACAAGTAATGTGTCCTTGGGTCTCCCCGCTGTGCCAACTCGATGGGATATGGCGAATGTTACTATAAATTTCAATCTTACCAAGGCCGTTTGCTTTTCCAGTGTACCTAAAAATTTATCTGATTGTATTCAGCTTAGAAAGTATTCCAAAATGAATGTTGACCTGGATGGTACCAATGTTATGGGAGTTCAAAATGCATGGTACCCATTTACTACTCAGAATCTTACTACAGACAAATACACCAGGATGCCTTGTTTTTCTACTAATGTAGCTCCTTATCCCCCAGCTTGGGCTCATTGTAGATCCACCTACTATTGTTATAAAATTAACAGCCATGTATGCCTTTCTGGACCAAAACCCAATGATACATTGCCACCCTATAATTGGACTCAGATTTCATACTCCCCTGACTTCTATTTAAATACTGAATTACTAGGGAATGCACCTAGTTTGTGTGGAAGCAAAGCTTGCCTTGATATTACACCATTGATTCTTAGTACTGGATATTTGATTTATGGTAAAAAGATGGATGTTATTGTGATTGATAAAGATGGAAATACTATAACAGGAGGAAAAGGAATTTTATACACATCTATAATCAGTTTTGATACCATGAAAAATCATACCTTGAATTATCCTTTCTGTTTGCAGCCACCTTTCTTCTTTGTTTCTATAAATCAATCTATTATGCATTCATCTTTTTTAAACTGTAGTGAAGTATCATGCAAATTATCATCTTGTATTTTGGATTTCACCTTAATGGTGGTAGTCCGCATCCCTGTCGCTATCATTTTTCCAGTCAATCAAGTTGCTGACTCCCCAGTAATACTCCATACTCGACATAAGCGGGACTTTGGTATTACCACTGCAGTAGTGACGGATGTTGCTACATCTGTTGCGGCGGCAGCAGCGGCAAGAATTGCCATGGCCTCTCAGACTTCCACTGCCGCCACAGTTGATAAACTGGCGGGTGAGGTTGCTGACGCCCTTTCCTTACAGAATGAACTTAATAATCATGTAAGAGTGGGAATGTTGAATCTAAATATGCAGACTGCTTTATTACAGGAACAGATGCATCTTTTGTGGATGCTACAATCAATATCTTGCAGCCCGACTTATCCTAATATCTGTGTTACTAATAGTCGTGTAAAGAATCTGTCTTCCAGCCTTCGAGAACTAAATCGGCATATGACTGAAGGATGGGATATAGAATTCCAGCGATTCATGCAGAACCTGACTCTTCAAATATTGCAAGTCAATGAGACCAGAGTGCCACCTATCACTGGAGATGAATTATTGAAATCTTTGATGA
>NW_006399894.1:8860411-8861157 GCF_000299155.1 Elephantulus edwardii
AAATCACTAAATACATGGGTAGATATATATACACTCCTAAGATGGGGCATCTTTTGTATTAAGAAAGTGATTCGGTAGGAAACGTAAAATCATTCTGATTTTGTGTTTGCTTGTAGACTGCAGTTCCCAGAGGTCTGGGGGGAAACGCCATCTTTGTAAACTTGGACTTTGCTGGGAGATCTGCAAGGACGGCAGAGTCAGATCGAGGCTGGGGCTTGCGACCCAGCCTTCCTGTCTGCTACACCTGCAGGTCCCGACTTCAATTCCCAGAGGTCTGAGGGGAAATGCCATCTTTATAAACTTGGATTTTGCTGGGAGATCTGCAAGGACGGCAGAGGCAGTTCCAGGCCGTGGCTTGTGACCCAGCCTTCCTGTCTACTAAAACTGCAGGTCTCGACTACAGTTCCCAGAGGTCTGTGGGGAAACGCCATCTTTGTTGATTCGGTAGGAAATGTAAAATCATTCTGATTTTGTGTTTGCTTGTAGACTACACTTCCCAGAGGTCTGGGGGTAAATGCCATCTTTGTAAACTTGGACTTTGCTGGGAGATCTGCAAGGACGGCAGAGGCAGTTCCAATCCGGGGTTACGACTCAGCCTTCCTGTCTTCTAAAACTGCAGGTCTCGACTACGGTTCCCAGAGGTCTGTGGGTAAACAGAGGGGGATAAACACCTGACAGGAGGATACACACCTCACAGGGGGATAAACACCTCACAGGGGTCTAAACACTTCACGAGGGGGTAAACA
>NW_006399894.1:8861943-8862543 GCF_000299155.1 Elephantulus edwardii
GAGGTGAGTAAGTTTATCCCTTGTGAAGTGTTTAGCCCCTCGTGAAGTGTTTACACCTGGTGAGGTGCTTCTCCCCCTGTGAGGTGTGTATCCTCCTGTGAGGTGTTTATCCCCCTGTGAGTTGTTCATCTCCTGTGAGGTGTTTATCCCCCCCTGTGAGGTGTTTAGCCCCTGGTAGTTGTATACCCTCCTATGAGGTGACTAAGTTTATCCCCTGTGAAGTGTTTACTCCCCTGTGATGTGTTTACAGCACCTTGAGGTGTTTACTGCCCTGAGAGGGGTTTATCCCCCTAGAGGTTTTTAGCCCCCCACCCTTTGCGGTGTTTACCCCCCTGTGAGGTGTTAACAACTTTGAGGTGTTTATCCTCCTGTGAGGTGTTTGTCCTCCTGTAAGCTGATTAACTTTATCCTCTCTGAAGAGTTTAAACCCCCTTGAGGGTTTTACCCCCCTGTGAGGTGTTTATCCCCTGTAAGATGTGTGCCACTCTGTGAGGTGTTCCTCTCCCTGTGAGGTGTTTATCCACCTTGAGGGGTTTACCACCCTGTTAGTTGTTTACCCTCCTATGAGGTGACTAATTTTATCCCCTGTGAAGTGTTTAC
>NW_006399895.1:0-107618 GCF_000299155.1 Elephantulus edwardii
CGCACACAGTTTGAATCTACCAGCTGCTCCACAGGAGAAAGATGGGCAATCTCCTCCTGTGTGATTTACTGTCTCTGAAAACTCACCAGGTGGCCAGCTATTGGTTGGTTCTGACTCAACGGTACACAACAACAAATGTAAACAGTCACCTGGTCTGATGGCTACTGCATTAGGTAAGACAACTCTGTATCCTTCTGTGTCTTTTTGAATCTGGAATCATTTCAATGCATTTCGCTTCCTGCCGAGATGATTCTGATGCTGGGTGAACCCAGTGTTACGGAGCAGGGAGGTTCCATAGAGTTTCTTGGCTGTAAACTTTATAACAGCAAATGGCCAGGACCTTTTTTCCCACAGCACTGCTGGGTAAGTTTGAACCACCAATTTTTGCAAGAGTTTATGTGAGCCATCTGATTTTTTTTAAAAAAAACGGAATTTTTTTTTAACCAGAATTTTTTTTTAAACCATGCTATCTGATTTTAAAACAAACAAACAAGACTACACTACACAAAATTTAATTTGTTCTGGTACTTGCTAGTATAAAAACACCACCAGGATATATATTTTAGTAACAAAAACCGAAGAACATAAAAGGAATAAAGTATGATCTATGCATGAAAACAAAACTCCAAACTCTCAAATTTTCTCAGATTTTACAAGTGTAAGTACATTTGTACATCAACATTTCTTCCAGAAATTTCTTAATAGTTTAACTTGACCTTTTATATCTTTCTGTACTCTGAATTTTTAAAGCATGTCCTGGTATTATTAAGACAATTTTAAACATCAGTGGTATTAGCAGTGGTGGTGGAATTTGTGCTCCTTATTTCACCTTCATATTTTTTCTGAGTAATAAGAATAAACAGATGCTATTTTTTGACAGGTAAAAGAGGCAGTGCCATTGAAATCCCAAGGGAAGTGGTAAGGCTGACACAGGACTGGGGTCAGAAATGCCCAAGGAGCTGGCAGGGACCTGGGACAGGTGAACAAGGATGGGGAACACACCTTGACATAGTAGACATCCCTGTCATCCAGGATCAGTTCCAGGTGGCCCATGCGGGCACTCTGAAGTGCCTCAATCTTTCCTGGAAGACAAGGAGGGTTTATGCACATCCATGTTTATTGCTGTGTTGTTTACAATAACAAAGAGACGGAAACAACCCAAGTGCCCATCACTAAATAAATGGATAGAGAAGCTGTGGTATATTCACACAGTGGAATACTATGCAGCACTGAAAAACAAGGAACTAATAAAATATTCTACAAAATGGGTGACCCTGGAGGTCATTATGCTGAGTGAACTATCTCAGTCACAAAAGGACAAATACACTTCCAGCGATCCAGAAAAACCTTTTTTTTTCTTTGACGCTTGCGCAAAGAGGAGGAGGAAGCAGTTCCGGTTCCGGTGAGGCGACGTCGTTAAGCGTGTTCAGTTGTCGCTGTTGGTGGGCAAAAAATACAGCGAAGATGCTGCGGAATATGCTGGCTCTTCGTCAAATTACCCAGAGGACCATAAGTACTACTTCACGCAGACAGTTTGAAAATAAAGTTCGAGAAAAACAAAAGCTGTTTCAGGAGGATAATGGAATTCCAGTGTATCTAAAGGGTGGGATAGCTGATATCCTCCTGTATAGAGCCACCATGCTTCTTACAGTTGGCGGAACAGCATATGCCATGTATCAGATGGCTGTGGCTTCGTTTCCCAAGAAGCAGGATTGACTTCAAATTATCATCCCAGCTCTGGCTTCAGTTTAATTCCGTGCCCTATGGACCAGTAATCTGATGAAAAGAGCTCTTCTTTGGGGATCAGTATTTATTGACTTGCACTAACTGTCACCAATAAAGCAGTCTTTACCATGAAAAAAAAAAAAGGACAAATACAGCATCATGGCACTGCTATAAAACAGGACTGACATAGGGGTTAGCGGAAAACTAAGAAAAGAGGGGATCAATAATGTACACTGCATTGAAACAGATGAGGGAAAGAACTGTTTAAATTGAATGTATAATTATGTATTCTTTGCATGACACCAGTCCAGAATAAGATCTGCATAGCAAGGTGGGCTGGGAGGAAGGGGAGGAAATTTTGCAACAAGAAATTTTTTTCAAAGAGAAAAGCAACCTGAGGGGGTAGGTAAAGAGGAAAATGTGCAAAAATGAGCAAATGGAAATCCAAGTACTCTATAAACTTTGGTTAAAATTTCAATTAAAATAAAAAATTTTAAAAAGGAGGGTTGAGAGGTCCAAGTTCAATGTCCTGACTCTGGCTTCCATTTGCTGGGGGGCCTCCTGCTGGCTCCATAACCTCTGGGCCTGTAGTTCCTTCCCATCAAACAGGGCTGTGTCCAGTGCTGACCTCACAGACACAGGCCCCAGGCCTTGGTCTGGCACATGATGGGGGCCACAGTGAATGGGGAGGAGGATTGTCATTACCATCCAGCTTGATTCTCTTCTTGGGATGTAGAAGCTTGAACCTGAACTTCCTCTGGGGCAGGCTGTAGTTGATGTCCACCCCGACGTCCCTCAGCACCTCCGACTTGGGCGTGCCCATGAAGATGCGAGCTGTGGCTTCTTGAGGGATCCAGCTGTCCTTCTGAAAACATAGCAGGGGACCCCCACCCTGGTCCTGAGGCTCACCTTTCAGAAGAAAGCCCCCAGCCCCAATGTCAAAACTTGACCTCACAGAAGAGGAACCCAACCAGGAATTTCTTGGGGTCTGAGATTGTACCCTGAGGAAGAACAGAGCCCTGTAGAACTTTCCAGAAGCTTGTCTGTTGTTGGTAGCTGTCATTGGCATGGCTTCTAACTCATGGTGACCTTATCCACAATGGATCAAAACACTGCCCAGTTCTATGCCATCCTCATGACCAGCTGTGTATCAGAAATAGATCACTAGGTTTTTCTTTCTACACCTTCTTATCTGGAAGCTCCACTGAGAGCTGCTTAACATCAGAGCAACATGCAAACCTCTCCTGATGGGAAGGAAGGTGGAGGCTTTGCACGAGGTACACTGGCCAGGAATCGAACCTGTCTCTCCCACGTAGAAAGCAAGAATTCCACCACTGAACCATCACAGCCCCCAGAGTCCTCGCTACAGGATTTTAATTTGTCCATCAAATGAGCAAAGAGCAAGGCATGGCAGCTGCCCCTGCTACCCAGCCAGGGACTATTCTACCCATTCTGCGTGTCCATGCTCCTGCCTCTGTGCTCTTTGCTCTTGACAGAATACAGCTGCCACCCCCAGAATACAGCTCCCTCCAGGGCTGGAGGACAAAACCCTAGCCCCTTAGTGCCACAAAGTATATTGTGTCCCCACAAATTATGTGTTGGAATCCTAGCCCCTGTTATCACATACTTCAGACAAGTTCTCGGGAGGAGCCCGTCCCTGGAGAAGAATGTCATGCATGGCAAAGAAAAGGGCCTGGGGAAAAGGGAGACAATCCAGATGGATTGATATAGCAGCACAACGGGTTCAAACCAGCAAGAACTGAGGACGGGACAGGAGCGGTCAGTGTTTGGGTTTTATTTATTTATTTTTGTTTTTCCTGTGGGACATGAGATCTCTGCCCTTGGAATCAACTTAACAGCACCTAATAACACTACCCCTGTGGATGTAATAAAATATAATCACTCTCTGCAATGTATCAATGTAATATCACCAATCAGTTGACGTCTTATCAGTGCAGGTTGTAGTTTAAATCCAGTCACTTGTGATTAGAACAGCACCGACTTGAAAACTAGCAAGCACAGATCTGGAAGGAGCATCTGGGGGCCACAAACAAGGAAGGAGACTTGGCAGAGCAGAGTCTCCGATTTCAATTTTTAGCCTTCAGAACTGTAGGGAAATGATTGGCCTTTAAAGTCCACTCTCATCACTGTTGAGCCAGAACTGACTTTTAGCTAAATCTCTGTTGGGTTTTTGAGGCTGTACGTGGCACCAGAGTTTATCTTCTCCCCTTGAGGAATGGGTGGTGAGTTAGAACCATCAGAGTGGTGTAGCCTTTGGGTTAGCACCAGAACTCCCACCCTATAGACGGTACCACCAAAGCTCCCTAAAGTCACCCAGTGGAAGATCCAAGAAAGAATGGAGGCCTTTGAACTGAGATGAGGATGAAGAACATTGAATAGTCTATGGCTGGCCAACAGGACAAACAAATCCGTCTTGAAAGCAGCACAGTCAGAGGGTGTTCCTTCGAGTCAACGACAGTGAAACATCTCACCTACTTTGGGCTTGTTATCAGAAGGGGCCAGTGTCTGGAGGACATCACACTGTGAAAAGTTGAACGTCAGAGAAAAAGAGGAAGGCCCTCCGTGAGGTGGACAGACACAGTGATGTCCAACAATGGGCAGAGCCTGTGAAGACAGCTTTGGACCAGGCAGGGGTTTGTTTTGTTCTGCACAGTGTTTGTTGTGAGTGGAATCAACTCAATAGCAACGACACCACAGTGGTGTTTGCGTGACAGGAGCACCTGTGAGTTAGGACACTTGACTTCAAGTGGAAGCAAAATGTAGCCAGCACAGCTCTCTGGTCAACTTCTCTCCCTCCCCTGCCTTACCACCCCGCCTCCCCCCCTGCAGCTTCCCCTGGAGTTCTTCTTGACTCAAATTTTGACCCAAATGCTTGACTTGGGCTCCACTTCTGGAAAGCCTACTCTCTGACGCAGCAGGCTTTGAAGGCCAGCATCAAGGTGCACTCGCCCTCATAAGCTCTCAGAACTGGGGAGGTATGGTGCCAGGTCCAGGGAGCCCTCACCTTGAGGTGGGCCCCAGTTCACAGGCAGGAAAATGGGTCAGATGGCCAGCACTGGTGAGGGTTATGCTGATTAACCAGTGAGGAAGGGACTCTGGCATGGAGGGAATGATATCCTCCAGCAATGTCTGGATGTAATTATATATCTGTGGAAACTTAAGAGGGCTAAGGGTGGAATGAAGCCTCCCTTCATTTCATCATTGCCTTAATATGATGAAGAGGAAGTTTCCCTAGTGTATTATTTAAATACCTTTTCTCTATACTGAGACAATTAAGGAAAGGAACCCAAGAGAGGGAAATTCAGTATCACCTAGAAAGAACTGCCAGGAGTGGAGAGCATCCTTTTGGACCCAGGCCCCTGCACGAGGAAGTCCCTTGAAACCAGGGAAGACAAAAATACACGGAGCTCTTCAAGGATCCCCTCGCCTACAGATGCTGAAGGAAACAAGGACCTTCTTCCACAACCAACAGTGAAAGAACAGGCCTTCCTAGAGCTGGCATCCTGAATTCTAGTATCTAACCTCCTAAGAGGAAAGAGAATAAATTCCTCTTGGTTAAAGGCATTCGTTCACTTGTGGTATTCTCTGTCACAACAGCAATAGAGAAATGGATCATTGTTCCAAATGCAGTGGTCAGGGAAGAGGAGAACCTGAAGAAAGCAAGGACAGGAGTCAGATACATGGCTTGTGTTGTGGTGCAAAAGCCCTGAGGCAGGAGGCCGTGAGTCCGAATGAGACAAGCAGAGGTCTGGGGAGCAGAGGTTATCTTTGCTAAGAAGCATAGTAGAGATCTAAAAGGGAGAAACGTGGCCTAATAAAAGCATGGGACAAAGGAACGTGCCATCATTTGGAAAACTGGTTTCCCTGAGAAGATGACTTCTAGACTCAGAGATTCAGAACTAGCAAGGCAGAGAGCCCCAAGCACCAGAACCAGCATGTGCAAAGGCCCTGGGGCTGAATATGCCCAAACTAATAGCCCAGAAAAGAATCCCCTGTGCATACAGATAAGCCTCAAACTAACCTCTGGGTGAGTCGCATGGATGTGTAAACTGGCTGGTGGAAGCACAAGGAGAGTTGTGGGAGGAAGGAGCTTTCCATAGGACCTACCTGAGAGTGGAGGGTGTAGGCAGTTTCTAACAGGTACTGCTGGAGGCCCTGGTCCTGCTTCTTCAGCGTCACAGCCACGGATACAGGAATTGAGAGCAAATAGGGCTGACCAGCAGCCGGCCACTTCACTTCAGTGCATACCTGCCAGCCCCAGGTGCGGGACACTGCAGAGAGAGGTGAGTGGTCAGCATGGGTCAGTCAGAACCAGCAGGATCCAAGTGACAGCCCATGGCCTTGCATGAGCTTCTATTAGGGAAGAAATGGGCAATTGCACGGTGCAGGCATTAATTTCATGAGGTAGTGCTGTGCGGACAGGGCTTCTCATCCTCATCACTCTTGATATTTAGGACCAGATCAATCTTGGCTGCAGGGGCTGACCTGTTCATTGTATGATTTTTAATAGCATCCCTGGCTTCTACCTATTAAATCCTGTAACAACTTTCTAGTTCTGACAACCAAAAATGCCTCTATGTTGACAAATGCCCCCTGGTGGACAGGCAAAATTGATTTAGTTGAAATCTCTGCATGGTTTTTTTATTTTTTTTTTAATTTTTTAAATTTTATTATTTTTGTGTGTGTGTACCGTCAAATCAGATCTGACTGGTACAGGAGGAGATTGTCCCCTCCTTCCCCCGGCAGAGCATCTGGTGGATTCGAACCTTGCGCCTCTGGGATTGTAGTTGCAGCTCCTTGCCACTAGGCCACCAGAGCTCCCCAAATCTCTGCATGTTGACTCTATACGACCATGGATCACTTTTGTCATGAAGTCAGAACTGGATGGTGTCTGGCCACTATTACTGAATGTTTTGATCAATGATCTCAGACAGAATTCTGATCAAAAGCAAGAAAGATGCAAAACAGAGATTCAAATAGTTGTGAAATTGAACTTTCTGAACCACTGAGACTGGAAGAACTCTGAACACTAGGGCTGGAGATTTAAACCTTAAACCAAATGAAACCGATGAAGTCTTCTTAAAAACCAGTCAGTTAAGAAGAGAGTAAGTAATAAATGTTGGAGAGGATGTGGTGAGATAGGAACTCTTATACATTGTTGGTGGGATTGTAAAATGGTACAAGCACTCTGGAAGGCAGTTTGGCGCTTCCTCAAAAAGCTGAATATAGAAATTCCATTTGACCCAGCTATTCCACTGCTTGGAACATTCCCTGAGAAAATGAGAACTGAGGCACGAATGGAGATTTGTACATCAATAGTCATAGTAGCGTTATTCACCATCCCAAGAACATGCAAACAGCCCAAATGTCCAACCACAAACTAATGGATTGACAAATTATGGTACATTCACACAATGGAATATTATGCAGCACACAGGAGCAATGATTTTAATTATTACTTAACTTGGGAGGGACTGGAGGGCATTATCCTGAGTGAACTAACACAGTCCCACAGGGACAAATATTGTATAAAATCATTATTGTAGAATGAGTATGAGGATCCAAAGGGGAGTGGAAGCAGAGGGATGAGGATGTGCAGGGCAGAGGGGGGAATAACCATGGGTTTGTACAGTTTGATGGGAGGGAGGGTGAGGAAAATGAAAGAATCTGGTCTGAAAAACAATGTATTCCAATTTTGTACATAAACTAATAATTTTTTAAAATTTTTTTTTAAAAAAACAAACCAGTCAGTACTTTAGCCTAACTAGAAAAGAAGGTTCATCTTGAGCATTGTGACCTTTTAAAGAAGTACCTTCATGGGAGCAAATTAACAGCAACCGGAAAGATTAGATAAGAACTTCAAAGGGTAATTACTTTGCATTAATGGGTCAGAAAAAATTTGTAAAGGAAGAGGAGGAAGGTTAGACAGCTTGAAGACTGAATCAATCAATGTCAATGAATTTAAGTGTAGAAATTGTTGAATTGAGGTATTTTTAACAATTGAAAATTTTTTAACCAATTCCACATGGAAGCCCTCCTGTCTAGGTTCAAATCCCAGCTCTGCCACTTGCCAGCTTTTGATATTTGACAAATTGCCTAATGTCTCTGTGCCTCTGTAAATTGGAGATGTTAACAGCACTGACCTCATGATGTTGTTATAAGAATCATTAGGTCTGTAAGCACTTAGAATAGTGCTAGTCTACATTAATATATGTTTTCTAGTATTTTTTTTGGAGCCATGGTCATGCACTTGGCTGCTAATCAGAAGGTTTACAGTTCGAATCCACTAGCAGCTCCCCAAAGATGTAACAGAGTCTGCTTTCGTAAAGATGGTACAAAACCCTAGGGATGATTTCTGTATAAGGTGAAGCCGGGCTGCTTCTTGGAGGCAAGGATTCTGAAGCTCTGTCTGACATACTTCGGTAATGTTCCAAGGAGAGACCAGTCCTTGGAGAGGGACATTATGCTTGGAAAGCTGAAGGGACAGTGCAAGAGAAGATGATCCTGGATGAGATGGGTTGACTTAGTGATTGGGGTAGTGAGGGTAGGTGTATCAGAGACAATGAAGTTTGCCCAAGATAAAGCAAGTTTCAGAGCTGTCGTACATAAGGTTGATATGAGTTGCAAGCAACTCAACCGCACAGAATAATGAAATAGATGATGAGTTCTACTCTCTCACACAGAGAAACTATGAGTCGAAATTGACTCAACAGAAACAGATTTGATTTGGGCTTTATAAAAATAAAATAAATATGAAATGCAAAAAATCTATTAAAAAATTTGAAAAATCTTTTCCCAAATTTTTAAAAAGCTCACTCTACTTACAAAAAGCTTGTTAAGATTTTGCTTTCTTTTTCTGCTCATTTATGATTCAGTATTTCTAGTTGGTTTTTTTCCTTTTTGATAGTCATGTGAGTGAAAGTTTGCTAGTGGACTGGTTTCCCATTCAATCATTCATACAGGTTTTGTTTTACATTTTTTTTCAAGTCTTTTATAAAGTTGCTGTGAAATGGTTGCAACAGGGACAATGTTTTTAATGGAGGGCGTGGAGGATCTCCCAGAAACAAAATTGGTTTAAAGTTAAATGAAGCTTTATTTAAACTTAGTCACACGAATCTGTGTGTATGTCATGCTTTGCTTGGAATGATCACAGTGCCTGTAACAAACTATTTTGTGTGAAATTTTTCCTCATCTCACTCAAAAAAAATAATTAGAGGAGGGAATCTCACCAGAGTCACAACTCACGTTTATTGCTGCATTATTCCCAATATCAAAGAGATTGGAAGCAGCCCAAATGCCTATCAACATGGACAGAAAAACTATTATAGTTGTGGTTGTGTACCATTGAGTCAGAACCAATCCATAGCTGACCTCTGGTGGGCTTTCAGAGGCAGTTATTCTCCCAGGAGGAGATTGCCCATCCTTCTCCTGAGGAGCAGCTGGTGGATTTGAACCATGTGCCTTTGGGATTGCAGTGCATCTTCTTGCCACTAGGCCACCAGAGTCCCCACACAATAAAATACTATGCAGCCTTGAAAAACTAACCTGTAAAACACTACACAATCCTGTCCTGTTCTGTGCCATCCTCACACTCTGATTGCTGCAGTCACTGTGTCAATCCACCTGGTTGAGTGTCTTCCTCTCTTTCGCTGTCCCTCCACCTTCCCAAGCATGATGTCCTTCTCCAAGGAATAGCTTCACCCAGCAACATGCCCAAAGTATGTGAGACGACACTTCATTGTCTTTGCCTCCAAGGAGCACTCTGTCTGCACATTCTCCAAGACATGTCATAGAGTTTAAGAATTATAAAATAGCTCCACAGTTTTTTAAACCCAGAGCTAGCAAAGGACCAGAAAGAAATGTAGCGTCCATGGTTATGCTTGTTATTGTAAACTCAAGTTTGTTACTGCAACACAAAAGTAACCACTTATTCTCATGCAGACTCTTACACATTATGTAGTTTTGCAAACTGTGTGCCTTTTCCTATTTTACCACATTTTGTGTGTGTTGTTTAAGTTTAAGTGTTAGATGCAGAAACACAGTACATAAACTATACACAAATGAGTGTGGCTGTTTGAATACAACTTCCTTGGTGGACACAGACGTTTGATTTTCATGTAACTGTTCCATGTCATAAAATAGTCAATTGTTTTTCAACTATGTAAAAATTTACTTTCAAAATGTAAAATCACCTTATTAGCTCAGCCTACCAGCCCTGTCAAACATTTGCACTGTTTCCTTTTTTTTCTCTCTTGAAAAATATAATTCAATGAACATCTATTTGCATGACTGACTGACCCATTACCATTGAGTCAAAATTAACTCAAAGCTGACCCTCCAGGGGGTTTTCAGAGCCTGTAAGCAGCCCGAGAGGAGATTGTCCATCTTTCTCCTGTGGAGCCGCTGGTAGACTTGAATCATGTGCCTTTAGAGCTCGCTTCTTTTTGCCTAAGACATTTTAAAGTGGTTTTCATTTATTTCTTGGGTAAAGTTCTAGAAGCAGAATTACTGGGGTAAGAGGAACCCTGGTGATGTGGTAGACTGAGCCTTGGACTGCTAACCAAAAGTTTGGCAGGTCAAATTCACCAAATGCTCCACAGGAAAATGATACGGCAGCCTGAGTCCATAAAGATTTACAACCTTGTAAACCCTGTGGATCAATTTCACTTGGTCCTCCATAAATCAGAATCAACTCAACAGTAATAGGGTTTGGGGGAGCAGAAGAATAACTCCAGGTCTCAGAGCTCTACCAGCCTCTCAACCAGGATGGGGCCTTGGGACACCTACCTTCCTTGTGGGTACAGGAGCGGCCCTCAGAAGGACTGTGGATGGGATTGAGGTTCCTCAGGGCACTCCCCGTGACGAGATACAGCTTAGAGCTGAGTGGAAAAAGAGGACAGTTCTGGTCAAGTCATTTTCATGTGTTCATTCACTCATTTGACAGACACCATCAACATCCTTGCTTGGCACTCAGGCAAAATTGACCATGAATAAGACAGGGCTTTGGGAATGACATTCTTGTCAGAGAGGCATACTTAAACATAGCAACAAAGGTGTAAATGCCATACAATCTTAAGTGGGAGGTGTGAATTTGGACTTGCAGAGGGCATGTCTAACCAGACTTGAAGGACCAACAGAGTCAATATCAGAGGGAAAGGCACATGCAAAGGTCCTGTGGTAGGAATGAGGTGATGCCTACTGGTGCTCAGAAAGAAGACTGGCGTGAGGCTGTGTGAAGTGGGGATGAAGGGTGAGTCTGGGACTCCACTAGCCTGAGGCCTTAACAATATCTCAGAGGGAGGGCTGGGGGACCATGAATTCATTTACATTCTGATGACCCTTCTGGCTGCTTTTGGAATTTAGGGTTCTAGGGAGGGCTGAGGTGGAGACAGCAGAGGTGGAGGCAGGTGGACGCCTCTGGGGCAGCCTGGGTTCACTCTGCTCAGCCCAGCATCATTCACGCACTGTAAGAAAGAGCTGAGGAGAATGGAGTCCCCTGCCCCACCCCACAGCCTCTGCATGGCCTCCGTCAGAGACACACATGCTTCCATCTCTCATGACACATGTTCACCCATGTTCACAGAGGTGTGTGCTCATGAACACATGTTCAGTTCAGAAACACGGTCATACATGAACACAGGTGTTCACAGATGCACATTCAGACGCCCAGTCTCTCATGCATACACCCCCCCATGGACAGCGTTCACACGTACACACACAACACTCCCAGATATGCCATCTCTCACCCTTCTCACACACATGCTCACAGTCACGCTTAGGTACACACACACACACACCAGACACCTAGATTCTCCTCCCATTCCATGCACATTTCATCACCTTCACAAATCAGTGCTCAAAGATACACAGTAAAACACACCTTCACATACGCTTTCATGCTCAAACATGCATGATCTCACACACACAAACACACATTCATTAGCTCAAGCACACGTTCGTTTACAATGTGCTCGTGCCACACTTGGGCTTACACACACCTTCACGTACACATATGCACACACATACATATTATCAAATACGTGGGACATGCGTACATACACACACAAGCTCACAGATAGGCTCACAGATCCACACACACAGTGATCACACATGGGTGCCCACACCATCACCCCCTCCAGTGCAGGATCCCACCTGATGTTCAGCAGCTCCACAGCCTCCTCAGGTGTGTTCAGGTGCACCTTGAGGTCCCGGCCCTTCTTCACCTGGATCCCGCCGTCCAAGCTGGCAGCGCCTCGGACATTGGTCACCCATCTCACGCCAGCCCACCCGAGGACACCTGCTGTGCTCATCTGTGCTGAGACCTGGATCAGGGCACTGAGAGATACACATGTACCAGCTGCACCTGCCAGTTCAAGGCCACCCTTTGCCCGGCTGCAAACCCGGATCCAGTTCCACCCACCTGCTCCCCCAGGCATCTCTCTTCCATCCTGGGCCAAAGCATGCCCTGCACTGTGGTTATTGCTGACCAATCACTCCGTGAGTGCTAAATACCTCCCAGCTAGTTCTCAACATCCTCAGCCCCCTTTTACAGATGGGAAAACTGAGGCTCAGAGAAGTCAAACTTCCTGCTATAGGACATGCAGCTGGGACACAGAAGAGCCAGAACTCCAAGCCCATTATCTATCTGATTCCCAAGTTCCTACCAAAAGACCTCCAGGGCATGTGATGGTCATATTTCTATAGTGGCGGCCACCAGGGTTGGGACAAGCTCAAGAATCCAGCAGATGACTAATTGATTCCAACACAGACCATATAGCACCAGAGGGTCCTGGGCCAGCAGCATAATTTTCTCAACCCTCAGTTTTAACTGTTAACATTTGAGAATAAGGACAGTGTGTACCACCCTGGGTGGTGGTAATAAGCCAAGGCGCATGGAGACAAGCCTTTTAACAGACTGACCAGACAGCCTTCCTTTCCTCTCGCCTCCACAACCTCCTCGCAACAATCAAGTGGAGGAAAGCATCAATCACCAGGCTGCAGCGTCAAACCAGCCTCCATGCAAATCTTAGCCTCGCCATACTGCTGTGTGACGCTGGGCACATGACCTCCCTCTCTGAGACTCAAGCTTCTCATTTGTGAAGTGGATCTTCTTGGTAGTAGTTGGTGTAAAGTGAGTCAGGTCCATGCTGATGCCTCAGTGGCCCTCCCCCAGGCCCCTACAGGAGAAGCCTCTGCTCCCAGGAGCCAGCTACCTGGGCTTGATGTAACCCTCAACGGAGAAGTCCGAGTGCTGCTGGAAGTCTGCAGTTCCTCGGACGCGGATGCTGATGGCGGCTGAGGCGTTCAAGGTCAGCTGGGCCGGGAGGCCAGACATAGTGGGGAAGGTGAGCTCCTCAGTGGCCAGGCTCAGCCTCCGGGTCACCTGCACCTCCTGCCCCTGAAGCCAGAGAGCCACAAAGGTGCACATGGGGCAGTCCTCACCAGGGCCAGGCACTGTCTGAGCACCCGACACGCCCGGCATCCACAAACCCTCCTCCACCCTTGGATGAACACCCTCACTGTGTCCCTGTGTCCCCCACATACCCAGATAAGGAAACTGAGGCTTCAACCAGATAACAACCTGCCCAAATCACACAGCTAGAGAGGAGTAGAGCCAGGGTTTGAACCTGGATATTTTGTTTGTAAAAGGAGTCAGCGGTTGGAGGTCTAAGGTTAGTCTGGAAGGAGGGCTGGGGTCCTTGTTCAAGGTCAGACAACTTCATATGTGCCAGGTTATATTCTAAGCTTTGTTGTATTATCTCATTTAAACCACAACCCTATATAAGGCATGCTGTTAATATTCCCATTTCACAGAGGCAGCAACTGAGGCCACAAAATGTTTAACAACATGTCCAAAGATATGAGTGGCGGATATGGGATTTGAACTTGGGCAGCCTGGTTTCAAATTCTGTGCTCTTTAGGACCATCAGTAACAAATGAGAAACAGGGGTTGTGGGAGGATATCAGCTGGACATGGAAGGGTAAACTTGGTCTGTGGTACCTTCAGGAGCTTGATGGCCAACTCGGCCAGGTTTAAGGACTGTTGCTTCCCAATTGCCCCACAGTTCACCAAGCTCAGCTCGTGGCCAAACAGCTTCACACTCAGGTCACATCGCAGCGTCTGGCGGTCCCTGCGCCTCTGCATCACCTGATGGAGAACCAAGACAGGTGAACAGGAATGAGGGCTGGGGCAGCTGGAGAGAAAGGAGCTGATGTTACCAAGGTGATATCTGGTATTGGAGATACCTCACTGCGTAGGGGAGGGTGGCTCAGGACAGTGCAAGGTTCAGAGTCATTGTTCATGAGGTCACAGTGAGTCATAGTTGACTCGACGGCACATGACAATCACTGACTTAGCTCTACGGTGAGAGTTGCAAAGCTAACGACTAGAAAATCCATATTGAGTAGTCAAATACTGCACAAGGGAGCTCTGGTGGCCTATTGAGTGAGGATCTGCACTGCCAACCCAAAGGCCTGTGGTTTGAATCCACTAGCTAATACACGGGAGAAAGATGTGTAGTCTCCTCCTGTGCAATATTCAGCTTCTGAAAACTCATTAGAGGGTCAGCTATGAGTTGATTCTGACATGAAAGAAATGAGTGAATGAGTAACTCCTGCAAAGAACAGGAGAAAATATCTACTAACCATGTATCTGATTAAAGACTTGTTTCCAGGATTAAGAGTTAAATTCCTCAAAATGCAGTCATAGTAAAACAATAGAAATAGAAAGGATGGGCATAGGATTTGCACATATATTTTATTGAAGACAACATACATGCATAACAGCCAAGCACATGAAAAGATACTGAACATGGATGGAGAAATTGTGGTGCGTTCACACAATGGAATACTATGCAGCACAAATGAATAACGATTTCACAAAATAGTATGTATCAGAGGAGAGCCTAGAGAGCATTATGCTGAGTGAAATAACCCCGTCATACAAGGACAGATACTGAATAAAGTTACTATTGTGAAAACAGTAGGAAAACTGGAAAAGATATATATAAATGTTTAGAAGGAGAAAAGGGGGTAGGGGGAAAAATCATTAGGACAGCAGATGCTAGTAGACAGAGGAGTGGAAAGATTCAGTGGGGGCTTGAAAAGACAGGACTATAACAGGCATAGATCAATAGTAATTCATTCTCAAATGCTGGTGAGGTGGTAGAGAGATTGCAACTCTTATTCACTGCTGGTGGGAATGTAAAGCAGTATAACTGCTATTGAAGGTGGTCTGGCACTTTCCCAAAGAGTTAAAAATAAAAATACCATTTTTTTTAAAAATACCATTTGACTGAGCAATTCCACTACTGGAAGTATACCTTAAGGAAACGAGAGCCAGGATTTAAATAGATATGTGCACATTCATGCTTATTGCCGCATTATTCACAAGTGCAAAAAAATGGAAGCAAATCAGGTGCCCATCAATAAATGAATGCATAGAAAACTATGGTACAGTCACACAATGGAATACGACACAGCACTGATAAAGAATGCAGTCATAAAACATTACACAACATGGGGGAGCCTTGAGGACATTATGCTGAGTAAAATATCCCAGTCACAAAAGGACAAATACTGCATAACACCATTGTTATAAAATAGGGAGAAAAGAGGAAGTTGGGGAGGAAATGGGGGAATAGGGGATAGATAATGAACACTGCATTAGAACAGACGAGGGGAATAATTTGTCCAAAAGGAATATAGGATTATGTATTATATCTGAGAACAATCTGGAATAAGAAGCACATTGTGGTGTGAGCTAAAGGAGGGAGAAGGGAAGAAAGTGTGGAACAATAAATAAAAAAGGTACAAAGGTATTTGCATTGAAGAAAAAGAGTAATTTTATAAAAATATAATGTTCTATGAACTTTGTTAAGTGTTGATAGTTGTAGAGGGGCTTCAGACCTTTTGTTCATAGGGTCACTATGAGTTGTGCTCAACTCAAAGGCAACCAACAACAACATATGAAAGATTATAGAAAACACAATGCATGTGAATGTGTATATGCAAACCAATGAAAACATTTTAAATACACACAGAAAAAGATGCTCAATATTATTAGCCATCAGGAAAATGCAAACTATACCCACTAGATACTGCTACACAGCACTGAAATGGCTAAAAGTTAAGACTTTAGACATGGCCAAGTGTTGAGAAGGATGTGGAGAAACTGGAGCTCATAAAGTACTGAAGGGAAGGAAAAAATATACTAACACTTGAGAAAACAATGGTAGCTATTTCTTTCAAAAATGAAATCTCCACCTGCCATAGGCCTAGTCATCCGACTCCTCAGTATTTACCCTCATGTGAATACAAAAACATATGCATGAATGCTCACAGCCACTGAATTAGGAACAGTAAAAAAACCGAAAAGAACTCAAATACTCACCAGCAGGTGAGCAGATAAACTTCAGATTACCCAAAGGATGGCATCCTTCCTACCCAGCAATGGGGCGAGTGGGGAGGGGTTAGAGGCAGGAGCAGAAAGGAGGTGTTTATTTATAGAGAGAAATCATCGTATTTTAAGACAGAAATTAAGGCATCACCTAATTAATGTGTTTAGAGATGAACTTAGTGGCTAATTATTCTCCTCATATATAACGTAAGAGCACTGTGGTGGTGAAGTTTGTAGGGAGTTGCACTGCTCACCCAAACATCACTCGGAGCTGGTGGCTTGAATTCACCAGAAATTCCTTGGGAGAAAGACAGGTCATCTCCTCCTGTGAGATTTACCACCTTAGAAACTCAGTGGAGGGTCAGTTATGTGTCCTTGCCCACACAATGATGTTGAGTAACAACAGAACATGGTCCATAGCACTGCATTAATGTTCAAAGAATTAAAGAGAAAGTAGCCAGAGGTGGGAGTGGGGTTTCTTGATCTTTTCTTCTTTTTTCCTTTTCCACAGGAAGTTGCGCTGCTAAGCCAAAGAGGTGGCATCTCTAGTGGTTCACACCCACCAGGTGCTCCGAGGGAGAAACTTGGGCTCATGAGATTTATAGCCTCTGAAAAGCCACGGGAGGGTCAGCTATGAATTTGTCCAGAGTTGACAGTAATGAGGTAAGAACACACAAAAAAGTAAATTTCTAGCTTAAGTTTGAATAAAAACAAAGACATAAGCCCACTGCATTAACCGGAAAACCATATTGTGTTGTAAAGTCTGAAGTAAGTAAGTAAAGCGTATGCATCAGAGAGCTGGCCAATGACTAAGGATGGATGACAGAAGAATCAATGCCTTTGAGTTGTGGTGCTGGAGAAAAGTATTGAACATACCACAGAACCAAGTTTGTCCTGGGAGGCAAGCATTTTGAAGCCCCGTCTCCCATTCTTTGAGCATGTTGCCAGGAGGGACCAGTCCTTGAAGAAGGACATCATGCTTGGAAGGGTGGAGCGACAGCACAGGAGAGAAAGACCCCGGTAAGAAGGATTGACATGGTAACTGGGGAAATGGGAATAGGTGTGTTGGAGTCAGTAAAACTGACTCAGGCCAGGGTAGAGGTCAGACCTATTATACATAGAGTTGTTATGAGTTGCTGGCAACTTGATGGCACATATAACAACAAGAACAATTTTTAAAAAGAAGCTCTATAAAAAAATTTAAAGAAAATGGAATGAAAAAGCAGCTCTAAAAATGGTCAATGAACATATGAAAAGATAGTCAAGGTCATTCATTGTCAAGTTGGAGCGGACTCTCTAGCAGGTTTTCAGAGATTGTAAACCACGTGGGAGGAGATTGCACATCTCTCTCCCTGGGAGCGACCAGTGAATTCGAACTACCACAGAGGTGCCCCCTTTCGGTTAACCATCCAACTTTCTGAAGATTATACCTGCAGAGCTTCCTTACTCTAAGTCATTGTTCTTGTATACCATAGAGTCAGAACCAACCCATACCAACCTCCAGGGAGGTTTTAGAGGCAGTAAACCACGTGGGAGGAGCTTGTCCATCTTTCTCCTGCAGAGAAGCTGGTGGTTTGAACCCCAGGCCTTTGGGTTGGCAGCACAGCTCCTTACCACTAAGCCACCAAAATTCCCTATGCAAAGTCACTTGGGAAATACAAATCAAACCGCAAGGAGGTACCACCTCACTTGCACTCAGATGGCTATTTGAGAAAAGCTGAAAACAAGCACTGACAAAGAGGTGAAGAAATAAGACTCTTCCTCAGTCGCTGGTGGGAATGTAGAGTCGGGAAGCTGCTATAGATAGCGATGTGCTAGCTAAAGAACTAAACATGGAGTCTCTTGTTGGTGGTGATTGCCTTCTAGTCGAACATGACTCATAGTGACCCTATGAACAAAAGGCCTGAAGCCCCTCTACAACTATCTGCATTTATCAAGGTTCACAGAGTTTCTAGAGGTATCGAGCAATTCCACTGTTAGGTATATACCCAAAACTGTTGAAAGTAGAGACTCAAAAATATGAACACTAGGTTTCACTGTTGCATTATTTACACAGCAAAACAGTAGAAACCATTCAAGAGTTGATCAACAGATGACTAGGTAAACAAAACAAAGCATAAACATACAAGGGAATATTATTCATCCAAAAACTCCCACTGAAATCTTGATGGATGGAAGGGAAGTTCCCCAAGCTGTAGCCCATAATATCTTTTACATCAGCAGAGACAAAAAGGGAGGAAAGTGAACTGAGAGAGGGAGCTTCAATACCACTGAGAAATAATCCCCAGGAGCGGAGAGACCCAGGCCCTTGTGCTGGAAAAGTCCCCGATACCAGGAAAGACCAAGCCGTGTGGGAATCACCAAGAACTGGCAAGCCTGCAGACACTGAAGGGAAAAAGGACTTTCTTCCACAATCACCAGAGAGAGAGAGAAGGTTTTCCCTTCATTTGGACTTTTAGCCCCCTAAACTCTAAGATAATTCCTTTCCACTTGTTTAAGTCACTGACTTGGTGGTATTTCTGATAGGGCAGCATGAGAGAGTGAAGGCAGAGACCAAAGTGTGTTAGCAGTGACCAGGGAAGTCACCAAAACGATGATGAGAAGTCTTGGAAGCAGAGAGTGTTGACAGCTGCAAGCCGTGATCAACAGTCAATAACAGTGAATTAGACATGTAAAAATGACTAAAATGAGAGTTTTGTGTTCTCTGTGCTTTATAACAATAAACATTTTTAAAGGCTAGAAATTATTCCCTACTTAAAGATGCTTAAAAAAGAGATTGAGAAATGCTATACAACATATGGACAGGAAGGGAGGGGAATAAAAAGGAAACTGATGCTGTTAGAATACTGGTTAATTTTGTGTAGGAGTAGGTATGAATAGAGGAGGAGAAAGGGAGACCTTTGGGATGTTAATAACAGTCCAGGTGCTGGTTATAGGAGCGTGAAGGCAGAATGTTTACCACTTCGTGTAACAAATCAGCTGGATGTAAACAATTCGGGGGCTCTGAGAATGACAAGGATAGGTTGTGTGTATGCGTGTGCAGAGGGGATGAAGTCTTCCCTCTACCTTCTGCTGTACTTCTCTCATCTTTCTGGATCTTTCCCCTGGACACCCAGGGCTGGCTGGCTGTGGTGCAGGTCCTGGTGCAGGTCCTGGTTCTGGTTCAAGGTTCTCCGACTGGGTCTTGATTTCCTCATCCTGTCCCCAGAGTGACTTCCAGCTAAACAGCTTGCGAGCCATTTCCTCAGCATTTTCCAGTCGGATCCCCAGCTAGGAAGGAAAGTCAGGGGTTCAGAGAGTCCCTAGGTGATGGAGAGCTGAGAGGCCAGGCCATCCAGGGCTTGCAGAGACCACCTGGGACCAGGTAAAAGGACACAGACATAGGAAAAACCAACAAACCTTGCACCTGCCTGGCAAATATTCCACAGCAATGAGCATTCCCACGGATTCTTCAAGATCTAGGTCTAAGGTGGCTGCCTCTGGGAAGCCTTCACTGAATTTCTATATCACTCGGTTCCTTCCTGAGTTCTGGGCATACAACTTCATGGTCACATTCATACATTATGGATGTCATCATATGAGAACCTGACGGCAGGAATCCATGTCTCCTTCCCTAGGCATTCTCAAGGGCTTGCCTCGTTGTTTCTTAAAAATGGATGGATAAATGGATGGATGGATGGATGGATGGATGGATGGATGGATGGATGGATAATATCTCTGTGTCCTTTCTTCCATTTGCCCATCAATTCACTAGTATGTTTATCTTTTTCTTGTTCCCATTACACATCCATTCTTTTTTCCTTTTATATCCATTCATCCATCCATCCAAATACTCTTCCTCTCCTTTGTTCCATTTATTCATCTATCTTTCCCTTCTTCCATGCCCCCATCCTCTTCAACCTTCAATCTGCCTTGCTTCCGTCCAGTCACCTTTCCTCTCTTCCAGCCACACTCCCATCAGCTCTCCTTGAACTTGAGTGTATTTGTAGGTCTCAGCCTATCCACTCAGCTGGCAATGCTTGGATGATAGGCAACCTGCTCTCCATAAATTAGACGGGGTTGGGATGTGTCATGAAAAACCCTTCCTCAGACAAGCCCAAGGGGGTAAAGGAGATGAAAAGAGAAGTGGGCCTCAAAGTAATCACTGCTCTAACCGTGGCCAAGTGCGAGGCCTCAAAGATATTCCCTCTTCCATTGTTTCCTCATGCTCTGGTAGCATAACCCTTATGAAGTTGTGGGGCTAAGGCAAAGGCTGCACTCCTCTACCAGGGACCCCGAGGTAAAAAGAGGAGCAACCTCCTGAGTGATTTCCAACCTCGGAAACCCACTGGAATATCAACCGAGTCGGTTCTGACTCAATGGCAGTAAGTTTTGCTTCCTCTAGGTTATTACTCCCCAGCTTAAAATTCTTCTATGACCTGGTCCCCGCAGCCTCTACCCTCCTATTTTATCATTTTCCTCTTGAACCCCTGCTCCACTTCTATTCCTTGAACACACAAAGCTCTGTCTTCTTCCCAAGGTCTTCACACTTACTGGTCTCTGCATAGAAAGCTGTACATTCTCATTCGCCAGGTCTCAGCTCAAACGTCACCTCCCTTGATATCCTATGTCAAGTTCCTATTCTTTTATCAATGTGTTTAACTCATGTTTCAGCCATATCCTCAGCTGTGCTCACCAAGAGGCCAGGGATCACACCGCTCTATTTATCATTGTATCCCAAGAGTCCAGCACATGTTAGATAGTGAACGGAGAGATGGATGGATAGGGATGGATGGATGGATATTAGCATGGATGAGGTAGATGAGTGAGAGAGAAGGGAAGTGGGAGGGGAGATGAAACAATGGACAGATGGTAAAAGGGTAGAAGGAAAGATGGGTGAAGGGTACATGAATGGATAAATAGATGAGAAGGTAGATGGGATGATAAGGTGGATAGATGGATGTATAAATTTACATATATAAATGTATAGGTGTATGGATAGATATATGAGTAAGTAGAAATGTAAGTGGTGCATATATAGAAGGCTACAAATGTATATGATCGTGTAGGTGGGTAAATATGACATATAGATAGGTGTATAGATAGATGAGTGAGCAGATAAATAGATGGATAAACATGGATGGGTATGTGAATAAAAGAGTGGGTGGTGGGTTTAGGCTTGGGATACAGGATGTAAATTTATAGAAACAAGATAATGGATGGCTGGATAGACATTCAGATGGGGTTGTTTATGGCTTCAAGTGCAGGAGAGGTTCTAGAAAGGCTAAATCAAGGATCAGTCTCTTACCAGTCTCTCTTACCTCTAGGATGTTGAAGGCATGACCAAAGATGTGGATGGTCAGGTTTGTCACAGCAGATCGAGGAAGGAAGGAGGCCGGAGAGAAGAGAAGGACCCCCTCCAAGTTAGCTCCCAGGCCACTGGACGCTAAGAGAAAAAGAGCTCAGTATACTCTCCATGTCTCCAGGCAGGGGCTGACTATAGAAGTACATGTGGCTAGTATTCTTAGTCATGCCAGGAGGGCCAGCCTTAGCCTTAGAAAGGAGCTGAGGAAACAAGACCAAAAAGTTAGAAACCACATCTGCAGATGAGATGTGGCTCCACCTCATAGTCAAATCTTGTTTCCAGAAGGGATTCCTTTTTTTAAATTTTCCTACCTAACTATAATCAAAAAAAGAGCCCTGGTGACTTAGTATATTTCATGTTGGGATTCTAACTATCAGTTTTTGAATCATGCAATCCTTTCTTAGAAGAAAGATGAAGCATTATCTTCCTTCTTATAAAGGTTTACCTCCTTCAAAACTAAGTGAAGGACTACCACGAGTCAGAATTGATGTGAGAAGTGAAGTTTCCTTTGTTTTCAGATTAACAAAAAGGTTGTTTGGTACTAATGAGATTGAACCTCTTCCTGTATTTGCTAACCTTCCTCTTTAACAAAGAGAAAAATCCAACTGGCAAGTTCAACAGCGAACAACCAGCAGACAGATATATGGGTAGATGTGATAGTTGCATAAATGTACGTATGTTGTTGTTGTCATTGGCCCACTTCAGTTTATAGTGTCCCTATGAACAACAGATCAGGACCTCACCCTATCTTGCACCATCCTCACAATCTCTACCATGCTCAAGTACATTGCTACAATTATTGTGACAGTAATGGATGGATTTGTCGTTATTTGGCATTAGGGCAGAACCAACTCATAGCTCCCTTCAGTGGGTTTTCAGAGGCAGTAAACAGCACAGGAGTTGATCATCCATCTTTCTCCTACAGAGCAGCTGATGGATTCAAACCACGTACCTTTTGCTTGGCAGTGCAACTCCTTAACGCTAGGCCACTGTAGCTCCCTTGGATAGATTAGATAGATATATAGGTAGGATAAGTGAGTGGATGAACTGATGGACATATGGGTAGATGAGTGGATGGTGTATGGGTAAACAGGCGAGTATGTAAATGTGAGATGGATAAGGTATGAGTGGATACATTGAGATAGATGGGAGTGGGTAGGATAGGTGGATAGGATAGATGGATCGATTCAAATTACATTAAGATATAGTTTAACGGACAGATGGGTAGATGAGTGAGTAGATGGATGGGTGAGTAGATGGGTGTGGGGGTTCATCAGCTTGAGTAAGTGGATGAGTAGATGTGAATGGGTGAGACAGGTAGGTGGTCAGATAGATAGATGGGTGGGCGGATAGGTGAGTGGGTGATGTTAGGGTTCCAAGGCTGTAAAACATGAGCTTCCCCAGATGTCTATACCTGAGTGATAGGTGACATCAGAATAGGACGAGTGTTTCCAGATCTCTGGATGAAACTCTTGGGTGAGGATGTCCTCAGGGAGGTCATCTCTGAGGGCTTGTTTCAGAGGGTCGTCTGTCTCCAGTAGCTGCAGGAGGTGACTCCACACAAAGGAGCCCACTAGAGTTGAGTCATGACCAGCGGTGAGAAGAGGGAGGGAAAGGGGAAAGCAGTGAGAAATAGGCCTGGTGATAACACAGCCCAGAGAAAAGATCCCTGAACCCCTATCCCAGGTCCTGCTGTTTCCACACCAGGGGGTTTTCAGGAGCCTAGTTACAAAGGCTCACATCCTG
Source organism: Elephantulus edwardii (assembly GCF_000299155.1). Classification (NCBI taxonomy): domain Eukaryota; kingdom Metazoa; phylum Chordata; class Mammalia; order Macroscelidea; family Macroscelididae; genus Elephantulus; species Elephantulus edwardii. The sequence goes on from NW_006399895.1 coordinate 23,235, forward strand.
TCTACAGAAACCATGGAAAATAGCAATACTTAAATGGAATCTTGGAATCTGGCTAGTACATGAGATCCTGATACACTTTTCAGAAGAGAAAAGAAGGTGCTGTGGGTAGAATCCTGGTTTGAGAGTCAGATCTGAGTCCACAAATCAGTTGCATCTCTTACAAGTTGTGTAACTGACTAGTCACTCTACCTCTTTAGTCTCAGTTTATTCATCTGTAAAATGGGGCAGTCAGACCTGAACACAAATCCCAGTTCTAACACTTACAGGCTGTGACCTTGGGTGGTCACTCTACCTCTCCGAGCCTCAGTTTCCTTAGCTGCAAATTGAAGTAACAATTACCTTAACAGACTTATGAAAACCAACTAAGACCAGCCTGAACTTAATGAACTAAGAGTCTTCCAGGGCTGGGAAAAGGGTGGTAGGCAATCCATGATGGGACCTTCTCAGGGTCTCTGTAAGGGCAAAGACTAGATAAGAAGGGGGAAAAAATGGGAAAGAGCCCAGTGAGAGATTTTAGAATCTAACCAGGATATCCCAGCCTTCTCAGTCAGCCCATCGGGAAGCTTCTAGAACAATCTACCACAGAATAGAACTGAGTTTTTCTTTTGTGAGACACCTATTTAGTCCCGTGGGGTAACACATAAACCATCAAGGCTGAAACCTTGGCAGGTCTCCCCTAAGGGGACCCAGCACCCTAATTGGAACTTGGGATACCAGCAGCCTTGTCACAAACGCCACCTTCCATGCATTTCACCATATGCCTGAAAATTACAATGACAACTCAAAGAGTTAAATCTTCTAGCACCACCATTTTTTAGAAGGCAACTTAGCAATGCAACACCAGGGTTTTAAATGTGTGCATTATTTTCCTCTTTAATTTCTGTTTTAGGAAATTATGATCACGTAACATCAGCACAGGGGCTCAAAGGTGAATGTTTATGCTGGCTGTTATTTCTGATGGCAAACCAAACCAAAAATAACCTAAATGTCCATCGGAGGACTAGCAAAGTGGACTTAGACCATGGTGGAATACCATGCTGTTGTAGAGTCCTCATGCCCTGATGTAAACAGAGCTCCCAGACACATAGAGGGTAAAAAGCAAGAAGCACAATAGTAAGTCTAATATGATCCTGAGCTGTCATTGTGGTCACTGTCGATAAAGAGATACATGCATGTTCGTGTATGCCATGGACTGCCGAAAAAACAAACAAATCTTTGTTAGAAAAGCAATCAATTTAGAATTGGTGTAAACATGCCATGTAATAAATGATTTCCACTTAATGGGGAAAAAAAAGAAAAGCAATCAAGGTGATTCTTAGAGACAAGGACGGTGAAACTTCATCTCACATACTTTGACCATGTTAGTAGACGGGGCTGGTCCTCAGAAAAAGACATTATGCTGGGAAAGGAAGGTGGTCTGCAAAAGAAAGACCCTCAACAAGATGAACTGACACAGTGATTTCAAAAATGGACTTGGACGAGGTGGAGATTATGAGGATGACAGAATAGGGCAAAGTTTTGATCTGTTGTTCAGGAGATCAACTCAATAGCACCTAACAATAACAAAAACATGAATTACAAATTTTAATGAGATATGTAAGAGAACAAACAGTAAATGTCTTCAGGATATGGGACTGGGGAAAAGAAGGAAGTTTTTAACTTTCCATGCATACTTCTTTGTAATTGTGACCTTGTGAACATGCCACAGTAATTATAGCAGTAGTAATAGTAATAATAAAAAACAATAGAGCCCCCGTGGTGCATTGGATTACTAGCTTAGAGGTTGAGGTTTATGGTTCAAATCTAGCCTGCATCTATCTTATCTATTCAGGAGAGCAGAAAGGCCTGGTGATCTGCTGTCACCAAGATTACAGGCAAGAAAACTCTAAAGAGCAGTTAGTTCTATTCTGTCACGTGGGGTCACTGTGAGTCAGAATCAACTCAACAAAGCGTAACAACAATAACATTCAAAGTAATCATCATATATACAGCACCTAAAATGTCCTCAAAATCATTGTCAACAACTCATTATGCTCACAACACTCTATAAGGGAGTTACTATTGTCATCATCATTTTGCAGATGTAGAATGGAAGCTCATGGGGGTTTAGAAACTTGTCTGAGGGCCAACAGTAGGCACTGGGTGAGTCTGAACTCAGACTGCCAGGCTTCCAGCTCTCAATGCATTGTGCATAATAGAAAAAAATTTTATATATATACACACATACACACACACATTATATGTATATAAATACATAAATCTATGCACTTTTAACTTTTTAACACACATACATATATACACACATTGTTGGGTGTGCCATTGAGCAGCTTGCAACTCGTAGCAACCCTATGTACAAACCCTCAACCCTGTTCTACCTCTTGCTAACTGTATTGTCTCTGACACACCTATTCCCCATTACCTCAGTGATGGAATCAATCCATCTCATCGAGGGTCTTCCTCTCCTGCGCTGTCCCTCCAGCCTCCCAAGCATGATGTCCCTCTCCTAGGACTGATCCTGCCTTGCAACATGTCCAAAGTGTGTCACATGAAGCTTCAGAATCCTTGCCTCCAAGGAGCAGCCTGGCTTCACCCTCTCCAAGGCAAACTTATTTGTTCTCCTAGCAGCCATGGTATATTCAGTGCTCTTCTTCAGCATTAAAGCTCAAAGGCATCAATTCTCCTTCTATCATCCCTAGTCTTTGTCCAGCACTCTGATGCATAGCAAGTAATGGCAAAGACCATGGTCTGTCTGTATCAGGCACACCTTAGACTCCTGACTGACATCATTGCTCCTTAGAACTTTGGAGAGGTCTCTGATAGACTTTCCCAATGCAATTCATCTTTCACACATACATATATATTTATATAGATACACAAACACACACGTGTGTGTGTGTGTGTGTGTGTGTGTGTGTGTACAGGAGCTCTGATGGCCTAGTGGCAGGAAGCTGCACTGCAATCCAGAAGGCATGCAATTTGAGGCCACCAGCTGCTCCACAGAAGAAAGATAGGCAATCTCCTCCCATGCAATTAACTGCCTCTGAAAATCCATGGAGGGTCAACTATGGGTCGGTTCCGACTAGACAGTACACAACAACAACAATATACATATATATGTATATATATTGTTGTTGTTGTCTCCATCTCAAGTGGAGCAGCTGGAAGATTAGAATAGTATCTAGGTATAGCCGTTGAATTTTTTTAAGCTACATCTTTTCATTCAGAAATTATCCAGAGACTCCTTTTTAAAGGTAACTCTGGTCCGGGAAGGGATTTGGGATTCACAGGTTCAGGGCCCAGTGTCTCGGGTCTCTCTTTCAGGTCCTGCATCACAATATGCCAAAGCAGCCTCAAGGTTCAGTGATGTCCACCCATTTTACAGATAGGGAAACAGAGGACCAGACAGGAGAAGTGACTTCTCTGAGGAATTCCAATGGCAGAACTAGGAGGAGAATTGCCAAGCAGGGGAGAGGACGGTCAGGGTCACTTGTCCAGGTGACAGAAAGGGGAGGCAAGAAGGAAACAGGAGACCACCCAAGGGCATGGAAAGGAAGGGTGCTCTGGACCACCTGCACCCACCAGGAGGCACCCCAACCTCCCCTAGGCAGCTCCAGTCCTCCCCGACCCCTCCAGGTACTCACCCTGGGTGGAGCGCTCGCTGGCCTGGGTGCGGCGCACCTGGGCAAACACTTCCTCACTAGGACACCTCATCAGGGCCAGGTAAGCATTGATGCGGATCTCAGCATCCTCCTCGGTGGATTGGTACAGGCGGAAGAGCACGGATCGCTGGCTCAGGCAGAGGACAGGCTGTCACCTGGGACCCACCCACCTATACCCAGGAGTGAGGCATCTCCTATACCCAGGCTCTACCCAGCAGGCGCCCTCACTGTCTTAACTCAACCTTCCCAATGCACAAGCTCCCCTGGTCTAGTTGTGGGTGATCATATGGAGTCCCTGGGCTTTGCAACCTCAAGTCCTCTGACCATGTCAGCCTAGACCTTTGACAATTTCAATGTGAAATAATATGTAAACAACTAGGGGCATCTGTGTCTCAATAAAGCTTTATTTACAAAGACTGACTATTGGGCCAAATGTGGTGCTTGGGACACAGTTGGCAGAATTACACACTAAAGGCTGTGGAGCACAGAACAGCATTTACAGAAATGCTTATGAGTGCTCAACTAGAGGGCAATCAGCGACAACAGAAACAATTAATGTCAGCTTAAAGACTAAGGTGTACTTGATCTAAGCCATGACATTTTCAATTGCTTCCTGCACCAAAAAGTTGGACAATAAGTATGGATGACAGAAGAATCAAAGCCTTTATTAATGGTATGTGGGAAAAGTACTAAATATCCTATAGGCTTCCAAAAGGATAAACAAATCTATCTTGGAGGAAGTGTAACCAGGGCACTCCTTAGAGGCAAAGATGGTGACGCTTTGTCTCACATACCTTGAGAATGTTATATTAAGAGGGTCCAGTCCTTAGAGAAAAGCATCAAGTTAAAGAAAGTGGAGAGTCAGAGACAGTGAAGGAGACTCTCAACAAGATTGATTCCCATAATGACTATAATAATGGACTTGAGCATATCAGAGATAGTGAGATGGCACAGGACCGAGCAAGGTTCAAAACTATTATTTATAGGATGGCTAGGAGTGTAGTCAACCTAATGGCACCTAACAACAACTACATACTAGATAGAGACAAATTCCACATCAATTAAAAAATATTCTATTCTAATTTTTCTCTAGTTCTTTACTTTCAGATAACGAGTCAATAAAAATGTCTTTGCGGGGAGCTCTGGTGGCCTAGTGGCAAGAAGCTACAACTACAATCCCAGAGGTACGTGGTTCGAATCCACCAGATGCTCTGCCGGGGAAGGAGGGGCAATCTCCTCCTGTACCAGTCAGATCTGATTTGACGGTACACGCACACAAAAAAATAAAAAAAATTTAAAAAAAAATGTCTTTGCTTGTTAAAAAATTTTGAATGGTGGTCTATACAGGAAAAAGTAGAATCTGTAAATAAAAATAAAGACTAGCATTTTTAAAATAAGGAAGAAAAAAAAGACATGCTTATGAGTGTATTCACTTGATGGCCAAGTGATTCCCCACACCTGACAAAGGCCTTGTGAGAGCAGACACCCAAACACCGTCCTTATCAGTAACTGGCCCGGGAACAGGTACGTAGTAACTGCTCAGTAAATATGTGATGAATAAATGAACAAATGAGTAAGTACATTAACAAACAGCAGTTCGAGATCCAGCCCCACTGCCCAACTCCAGCCCGGTGAAGTGACACAAAGGCGCTCACGTCTGCAGAGCAGGGGACCCTCCGGAAGGCCTGGATGGCGGCCGCCCGAACGTCAGGGACAATGCTCCTCAGGGTGGCGCAGGCGCTCAGCGCAGGGAGTAGAGCTGTGGCTGCAAGGCCAGCATTGCCAATCGCCTTCAATATGATCCGGAGCTGGAACGAGACAGCAGCAGGGCTGTGGGGCTTGGACGGAGCACCAGCATCACCAGCTCATCTCCCGGGCCAGAGACCTGGCTGTCCTCACCTGGTCATTGGCTGAGGGGTCCTGGGTGGTGCAGTGCTCACCCAGTGCTGCGTGCAGGATCCTCACAAAGGCGCTGACACCAGGTAACTGTCCACAAGGTCCCTCCAGAGACACGCAGAGGTTGTGCACCAGCGCCGAGACTCCAAGGAGGGCCCTGGGGCTAGCCTGCAGAGGCTGCAGCAGGGGCTGTGGGCAGAAAACGACCACACCAGCCCAACATGACTGACTGGTCAAGGGCCTTCATGGGCCTCCCACGTGCAGGCAGGACCTCATCATGGCCACACAGTTCCACCAGGGATGCACCCTATAAACACAGGGCTGCACAACCCAGGAGATTCTGGACGGACTGTCTGCAGTGGCCAAGGACCGAGCATTTCTGCAATGCTCAGGGCACCTTTCCACAACAGGATGGAGACGTGCGCCTCACTAACTCTGAGGTCTCATCCTGGGCCCAGGACAGGGGACATTCGGTATCATCTGAGAATGGGGTTTGTTTGCTTATTTCCTGGGAGGTTGATTGTTCCTGGCTTCTCGTTGAGTGGAGGCTGGGGAACCTGCTGTTCACATGTAGCTCCAACACGATACACACCGCATAGTCTTATTCTCACATATTCTCATTCTCTCTATCTTACAAACACACCCCCTTCCTCAAGGCCCATGTAAGCACCATGGTGCACACAGGACATGTCCACGCTGGTGCAAGCCCTACCTATACTGCATGCTCACACACCAAGATACATTGAGACTTGCACGTGCACAAATACATGCACACCGGGTCACACACGCACGTACAGGATGCTGCTCCACCCCTTAAAGTGCACAGGACAGGCCCATCAAAACAGAGAATGACCTGGCCCCAAATGTCAAGGTAGAGAAACTCTAGGCTTTAATCATCAGTTTAGGGGGGCCAGAGTAGGGTGGATGCTATAAAATGCATTCCCTCAAAAATATGTGTTAGAAAAAAAAATGTGTTAGATGTGTGTGCATGTGTGTGTCCATCTGTCTGTGCTGGTATCTTGCCTCCTATATATCCAGAAAGGGGGGCAGGGGAGGAGGATGGGAGGTGAGGAGGACAAGGGGGAGGGGAAGGGAAGGGGAGGTAAGGAGGAGAAGGGGGAGGGGAAAGAGAAGGGGGAGGAGGAGAAGGGGGAGAGGGAGAGGGGAGGGGGGAGAGAGAGGGAGAGGGAAGGGGTATGTGTGTATTATCCTTGCAACTTCAGCCAATCTAAAAGTATTCTAAGACATTGGAATATTTTTTAGACATATTCTAAAGCCTTTTTTCAGACATATTCTAAACCTTATTAGATCTCCCTCTGTCTCTGTCTCTCTCTCCATGTGTGTTTTCCTCTTTCTAGTTGTCTCTGTCTGGGGGCTCAAGTGGGACAGGGAGTTAAGCATTGGGTAGCCAACCAAAGGTCAGCTGTTTGAACCCCCCAGCCACTCCACTGGAGAAAGAGGCAGCAATCTGCTCCTACAAAGATTTCAGAAACTGAGTGGGGCAGTTGTGCTCTGTGCTGTAAGGTCACTCTGAATGGAGATCAACCTCAGGACTGTATAACACCCAGAGCAACAGCCCAGGGGCACCATCCACAGCCCTGCCCAGCCACGGGTCCTCCAGGATGAAAGCACCATGTCTAGGGAGAGATGGCACGACGGTCTGGATGGGGACAGGGCAGGGGCTCACCAGCAAGCCGAGGACCATGGCATCCGTGGGCTGCGGCAGGAAAGCAAGTGACCAGAGCCAGCCCTCCATCTCCTCGTTCTCCACCTCCCGAGCCTCCATGAGCTGACCCATCAGGCGCACGCAGGGCTCGGTGCCACAGCAGGGCAGGGCGTCCAGCAGTGGCTGCCTGAAATGCCAGCAGGGTCCTGGGCTCTCAGAGAAGCATTCCCGCATTCCAAGCCCCTTACACCATCATCTCAGTAACCTCGTGGTATCAGAGGAGAAACAGGCTCGGCTGCACCTCCGTTCACACACCTGCCTTGGCCCAGCTGGACTTTGGAGCCAGGTAGTCTAGCCTCCAGTCAAGTTCTAAGATCCCCAAGAGACAGCAGTAAACCAGTTACTGCGGAATCGAGAGACACACACAATAATCCTACATGTGACAGTGTAGAGCTGTACCCTGTAGAATTTTCAATATCCCACTTTTCAGTTGTAGATTGTCAGGCCTTCCTTTCGAGGCTCCTCGTGTGGTCTTGAACTTCCAACCTTATTGTTAACACCTAATTTGTACCAACCAGGGACTCAAGCATAAGAGTAGCTGGATTAATTCCTGTTAACTCTATCCACTGGGAAACTCAGTGGTTTGGGGGAACTCAAGTCCTCACCCACTTCTCCACTGATGTCCACTAAGGCAAATGGACCCGTAGGGGTTACAGCCCCTGCCATCAGACAGGAGACTATAACAGTCAAACTGCCTCTTTAAAAACCTAAAAGACTCTCAATCGTAAAGATGTTTTGTTTTGTTTTGAGATTGCAGAAGCCTTAAGAATCTCATAAAGCTATTCAGTTACTAATAACTTAGAAGCCAACTGTAATTGAAATAGAGAAATGATGTTCCCAAGGGAGTGGGTCCCCCCTAGAGCCCAGGACCCATAAAGTAGATAAGATCCTGCACCTTATACCCGCCACACACAACCACCATATAAACAGTCCCTGGGCCTCAGTTTGTTTATCAGTAAAGTGAGGCTATAGATGACTAGATCCGCCCCAAAGATAATCCTGTGTCCTCAGGAGACCACAAGCCACTTGATCTGTGTAACAGCTTCCCTGTTCTACTCATCTTTCTTGCAGACATTTCTTCCCTGATTCTTATCGATATGGGCACTAAGAACCAGTATCAGATGGAACAGCTCTCCTCTCACACACAAGGGGATGTGGGGAGTCAGAATCTACCCAACAGCAGCTGATTCGTGTTGTCTTTGCACAATCTTTCTTCTCTTTCCTACATTGAAGTCAACACACCTTTCTTTTCAGGTCTCATATTTTTTTAGAACCTCTGCAAAACTCAGAGGCCCAAGGTCTGCGTTTCAGGGAACTGGTGAGAAAGGAGGGTGCTGGGAAGGAGGCCTAGTCTTTCCCTGGGTTCAAAGGTCAGGGGCTCAGCCCTTGAGGGTCTCTTGACATCCCTTTGTGGTCCATGATCAGCAGCATCTGAGTAGTGGGGGGCGGGGGGGGGGGAAGGTGCCCAAGGTCTTTTGGAATGCTAATTTCAGCAAGAGGGTCCCTGAGTCTGGGAGGAAACAATGCTGGTCTTTATCCAGCCAGGCCCTTCAGCTCCTAGTCTGGGACAGGGTAGGGCACCGTGAGAACTCCAGTAATCTCCTCCTTGGCAGACACCCCAGGAGTGAAAGACAAGTCCGTGTCAGCAGGATGGAAGAAGGTAGCACTATCTGGTGTGGGCTGAACCGGGAGCTGAAGGGACGGGCTCGCCTCCTGACCTCCAGCATCCAAGCTGCAACATGCTCCTTGCAAGTGGAACCCAGTTAAGATAGCGTCACACTGTCTGGGAAAAGGGGGTGGGGGTTGTTGCTAAATTCAGTGATGAGGAGCCTTAGAAGGAGAAGACACGAGGGGAGGGGCTGTGTGGAGACAGAAGCAGTGACTCCAAGGAAACAGTGTCCCCGAGAGTCTCAGGGAGCATGGCCCCGCTGAGGGGGACCCTCCCTCCAGAGGAAACCTTGATTTCAGACTCGTAGCCTCTGGAAGTATGAGGGAAGGCCTGTTGTTTCAAGCTACCTAAGTCCCGACACTTTGACCTTTTTTTTTTTTAAGTTGCTCACTTGTTTTGTTTTTTTTCTTTCTCATTTTTCATTTTATTTGTTCTGTACTGTCAAATCGGATCTGACTGGTACAGGAGGAGATTGTCCCTCCTTCTCCAGCAGAGCATCTGGTGGATTCGAATCACTCACCTCTGGGATTGCAGTGCAGCTTCTTGCAACTAGGCCACCAGAGTTCGCCGACACTTTGATTTTCTTTTTTTTTATTTTATTTTATTATTTTTGTGTGTGTGTACCGTCAAATCAGATCTGACTGGTACAGGAGGAGATTGTCCCTCCTTCTCCAGCAGAGCATCTGGTGGATTCGAACTGTGCACCTCTGGGATCGCAGTGCAGTTTCTTACCACTAGGCCACCAGAGCTCCCCGACACTTTGATTTTCAACCCACATTGACCCCATGTGACAGACTAGAGTTGTCCCATGGAGTTTACTGGACTGTGCTCTTTATGCCCCTCCTGACAACACGCCCAAAGTGTGTGAGACAGAGTTGCACCATCCTCGCCCCTCAGGAGCAGCCTGGTTGTCCCTTCTCCACGACCTGTCTGTTCTTATTGCTGTCCATGGTGTATTTAATACTACACATAATTCCAAGGTATCCATTCAATTAGCCTCGGAGTCCTCGATTGCTGTACCACCAGGACTCCCTAGGAAATTAACACACCATCCATCCCTCAGTGCCAGGATGCCCCGCTTCCACCCCGGGACCCCCAGCTTCTTGTCTGGCCCCTCACACAGAGTGAGGCCCTTACCCGCTGTCCCGACATTTAAAGGAAGAATGTAGCCAGAGTTCCGCCAGCTCTTCCAGGGTAAGGTCCCGGAGTCCCGTCACCAGCGTCAGGAACAGTTCAGTGGCCTGGGAATCAGAGGGGCAGCGTGAGAGGCTCACAGAGGACCCCTGAGCGGAGGCAGAGAACAAAGGAGGAACTGACTTATCCATGCCCCTGCCTCCAGCGAGAAATGCTGGACCCTTCTGTTGAAGCATCTTAAGATTCAGTAAGATTTCCGTTTGTCTCTGTGGCACCCCTGTAAGGTGTACATCTTGTTAATTTAACAAGCATAGATTGGGTGCTTATGATGTGCTGAGGGGACACTGGTGGTACAGTGGTAGCATTATTGTCTTCCACACAGCAGATCCAGGTCAAATTCCCAGTCAATGCACCTTGCACACGCATTGATTTCTTCACTAACTGCCATTAAGTCAGAACCAACTCAGAGCTGACACCATCCCCTCACTGGATATCAGAGCCTGTAAATTGCAAAGGGGGAGAATGTCTTTTTCCCCTGGGGCTGCTGTGGATTCGAACCATCAGAGACGCGGCCCTTGGGTTAGCAACACAAGTCCCCCTGGGAGCTCCCTTTATGCATCTGTTAGTAGGTGGTTGCTTTGATGTTGAAGAGGCTTCAGCAAAACTTCCAGACTAGGATCAACTAGGAAGAAAGGCCTGGCGAGCTACTTCTCAAAACCAGCAGGTGAAAAATCTATAGCTTACAGCCCGTCGAGCCCATAACCAGCCACAGGGGTGACTGGGCCACAGGGTGAGGGACTGTCTCGTTCCATTGAGCACAGAGCCACCAGGGTCAGCTGACTTGACAGTAGCTGTGTGCCCAGCAAGGAGTCCTAGTAGTACTGATGGTTAACTGAAAGGTCAGTGGTTCGAGTTCGCCAGCCACTCCATGGGAGAAAGAAGAGGCAGTCTACTTCTCCTCTCTGTGGCAGTTCTACTCTCTCCTTCACGGTCACTATGAGTAAGAATCGACTCCTTGGCAATGGGCTTGGGGTTTTGGTATGTGCTGGGCACTGCCCTAAAGGTTAGGGGTCAATAGATGAGCGAATAACCATGTTACTTGCACTTCGGAGCTTTCATATTCTAACATGCTTAATGAGCCTGCATTATAGTTGAGGCCCAATTATCATAATGAGTCTTGAGCAAACATTCTTCACTAAATGACTCGATAGCCTTTTCTGATCTTTTTAATTTAAAGAAGAAAAGGTGACTGTTTGGGAGGATTACTAATTGTGGCAGCTAACAGGACCCTTAGGGTCTTGCATCTTCCCTTCTGAAGGCCTGTCATGCCTAGTCTGAGTGCCAAACACTCACAGAAGCAGCAGGACTGTTTAGAACCCGTGTCTTTGAGTTGAAGATGTTTGGTTTGGAAGACCTGCCTCCTCTCCACTTCTGGGGTCTCTTCAATCTCAGGCCCACAGGTCTTGGCCTGGACCCAAAGACCCAGGGACATCACTTGAGTCAAGATCCCCTATGTCTTGCTGGTAGCACCCTGATTCCTACTTTCTCATGGCTCAGGTCCAGCTAGGGAGCCTCAGGCCACTGATGCTGGGGACAGAGTCCCTGTGTGCACAAGGGGGTGATCAGTAAGACGGGAGCTGCTTAAACAGGCCCTCTCATTGTTCACCTGTCCTCAGATGAAGTCCCAGGGGTCAGTCCTGAGCACAGTATGTACTGTCCCCTGAACAGCACAACCAGTTCCTGTCCCAGCAAGCCCTGACTGCTCTTGGCCTCAGAGACCCTCTGCTACCCCGGTTCAGGGCAGCGATCTCAGAGACATACATTTCCACCTGACTGCCTCTCCCCTCTTCACCTGAGGTTCTCAGAGCTCCCAGTGCGCATGTGCTTTCAAAAGTCAGCAGACCTACAAGCCACCACTGAGCCTCTACTCGCTGGCTCGCTGGTACCTGACTCAGAGCCTACCTAGTGCCCTGGGGAGGGTTGTGTTTAGGCTGTAAATACTGATTCCAAGTAAGTTTCTAAAGCCAGGCTTAACAGGAGAGGTGAAGTTCAAGAGCTGCAAAGGGGACCAAGGAGGAAAGTCATCACCATCACACACAACAGCTCAATTCTTTAACTCATTGGCCTCAAGGTAGAACCAACTCATAGCTGCCCTTCTAGCAGGTTATCGGAGGATGAATCAGGTGGACAAAGACTGCCCATCTTTCTCCCACGGAGACACCAATGTATGTGAACCAGCAGCAAGGTGCCCCCTATGGGTTAACAGTGCAGCTCCCTACTACGGCCTATGTCACCAAAGCTGCCACTTAACAATGTTGTTAGGTGCCATCGAGTCATAGGCACAAACAAAAGTCCTGGCCACCTGTATAACTTTCATCCTTTCTCCAGGTTCATAGGGTTTCCAGAGGCAAGCTATTGTGGGAGTGGATGCCACTCCGGCTCCCAAGCTTGCTTTAATCGGGGAGCTCCACCACTGTCCACGATGGGTAACCATTCTCGTATTTGACACATCAGTGTCACAGGGTTCGGCTTCACAGCAACCACAAGTTACCTCTGTACGGCAAGTGGACACACCACGGCTCTACAACCTAGAATACCACTTAACAATAGCTAATCATGATGATGATAATCTCAGAGCTTCATCTCATTTAACCTTCACGACTTCCCTATGGGGAGAAGCTGTCACTGTCCACACTTGACAGAGGAGGAAGCTGACCTGCAGGGCAGCCAAGGGGAGGGCCTGTCTATACGGTGAGCAGCAGCCTCTTCAGCAGTGTCCTCCGCACACTAAGCCCACAGTCTCAGCCAGGGCCCTCCACTCAAGGGCCTGGGGGCACAGGGAAGCAGCCAGCCAGCCCTCATTTAGAGCTTGCTGCCTTTCAATTGTAGAGTTAGCAAAGAATAGTGACTACACCACCGACTGTCAAAGGGACAAATAAGTCAGTCTTGGACGAAGTGAAGCCAGAATGCTCTTTGAAAGCCGAGATGGTGAGGCTTTGTCTCACATACTTTGGGCATATTGTCAGAAAGGGACAACCTTTGGACAATGACATCATATTGGGAAAGGCAGAGGGGTCAGCCAGAGAGGGGAGAGTCTGATTACATTATGGGAATTGTAAATAAGGGGATAAAACAAAATGGGTATGGCTGGCTGGCTGGCTGGGAAACCAATTTGCCTTGGAAACTTTCACTTACACACAAAGGAAGACCCTCTTTGAGATTAATTGACACACGGACAGCTACAATAGGCGTAAGTACAGCAGAGACTACGAGGATGGTACAGGATCAAGCAGAATTTCCTTCTGTCGTTGCTATGAGTCAAAGCCAACTCGATGGCACCTAACAACAACAATGGTGTACATCCTGCCATTGTGGTGGTTTCAAGCTATTGCTGTCTCCCTATTTCTTAGGGAGAAATGTGCACTGACACATTCTATCCTCTTTCTATCCACAGATATGACATAAACAACCTCCAGTGCAAAAATGATACATCAAAAATGCAGTAACATAACTGACTGGTAATGATTTTGACACAGTATAACGTGTCAGGCTACGAATCAAAAGGTCAGTGGTTAGCATGCACCAGGGACACCCAGGGAGAAAGATGAGCAGTCTCCTCCTGGAAAGAATTTGCTGCCCAAGACATTCAACTGAGTGTTGCCGCAAGTGGGGCTCGACCTGATGACATTGGGTTCTGCGTTTGCTGTATTGCTAACATTCATTTAATTATGAGTTGTTGTTGTTGTTCTGTTGTTAGGTGTCATCAGTACAACTCATAGCAATCCTATGAGTAACATAGCTGAACCCTGTCCCATCCTCACAATATCTGACACCCTCAGGCCCATTGCTGCAGTCACGGTGTCAATCCACTTGGCTAAAGGTCTTCCTCTCCTTTGCTGTCCCTCTACCTCCCCAAGCATGATGTCCCTCTCCAAGGAATAGCCTCTCCTAACAACTTTCACAAAGCATTTGCCTCCAACGAGCACTCTGGCTGCACCTTCTCCAAAACATGTCCATTTGTTCTTTTGGCAGTTTGTGGGATGTTCCGTGCTCTCCTCCAACACAATTCAAAGGCATCAATTCTTTCTCGGTCATCCTTGTTCACTGTCCAGCTCTCAGATGCACAGCAAGAGACTGAGAAAAACCATGGCCTGAATCAGGTACACCTTAGTGTTAAAATTGGTATCATTCATTGCTCCTCAACAATTTGGAGAAGTCCCTAACCACAGACTTTTCCCAGTGCAATACACTCACTTTTAAATAATCACAGCATTTAAGAACCAGCCTTCAGTATTTCTAGAAACTCCACAATAAACTCTTTAAGATGTTGCCAGTCTGTTCCATCACATCACTGCCTACACAATTTCCTAATGTCTAGTTGTATAGTTATTGTTGTTGCTATGTACCATCGAGCCGAACAGATTTATAACTAACCCTCCAGCAGGGTTTTGTTGTAAATCACAAGGAAGGAGATTTCCCACCTTTCTCCCATGGAGCAGCTGGTGTATTCGAACTGCATGTCTTTGTCATGGCAGCACAATTCCTTACCACTAGGCCAGCAGGACTCCTCTCTAGTTTATGTAGTCAACATTAAAAAGATGCTTTTGGAGCATAATTCATTAAGTGTTATTACACTACTTGCCAGAAAAATGTCAGTGGTTCAAATCTACCATTCTCTCTGAGGAAGAAAAATGGAAAATTTCTTCCCACAAAGATTTACAGCCTCGCACTGAAAACAAGGAACTCATGAAATATTTCACAAAATGAGTGACAAATGGGACAAATAATGTACACTGCATTGAAACAGATGAGGGAGGGAACTGTTTAAAAGGGATATATTATTAGATATTATGACAGGAGTCCAGAATGAGGGTAGCATAGTGGAGTGGACTTGGGGGAAGGGATTGAATAACAAAGAATTTTTTTTTCTTTTACTTTTCAAAAAGAAAAGCAAATTGTGGGGGCAGGGAGAAAAGTGCAACAATGATTGAATGGAAGTCCAAAGTCTCTGTAAGCTTTCATTAAAAAAAAAAAAAAAATTGGACAAAGCTGGAAATGGATTCTGGGTAATTGCTGTTCCACATGGTAAATGTACCTTCTGGGTAATTGCTGTTCCACATGGTAAATGTACCTCCTGTCACTGAACTGAACAAGTGGAAATGGTTGGAATGGCTAATTTTCTATATATCACCACAATGGAAAAAATAAAAGGTTCTAAAATATAAAGTACATATTAGAAGTTAATAAAAAGTACCTGTGGCTTAAACTCCTGATTTTTGGGACACTGACTTTTTGAGCAGCTTGGAGGAGTGGACCAGGGTTGGCCTTTCCCGCTTGATCCCTCCCCTCTGACACACACTTGCCTTCTTGTCCCCTCTCGGATGCTCTCAGTCACCACAGCCTGCTGTCCCCACATCTCAGCCCCCCGCCTCTCTGGGAGAGGCCTGGCTGCAATATTTGCTCTCCATTGAGCTCTGCTTTTGTTCCCAGACTGAACAGCCAACCTCATCCGTGGCCCACCAACAGTGGTAAGGCAGACTCATTCCAAGCTGCAGACCCCTGCCTCCCTGGGTCGGTCTCCCAGGCAACTCCGACAGGCTTTCAACCCCTCTGGTGTCAAGGAGCTCACTGGTGGGCACCAATGAGCCCCTGTAAAGTAATTTCCAGGAAGGGGGTCCTCAAGCTTTCTGTGCTCCTACCACCACCCCTCATAGACCCCCCAGGGTGAATTAATCAGTTCCTTTGCATCATTTTAAATACACAGTGTGCTTCGAGGCTACTAGTTCCAGCATAGGAACTCAGGTCTAGGGAGTGGCCAGGTCAGGGCAGTAAGGTGTATTCTTTGGATCAGATATAATGAAGCAATCACAGCTCAAGTTTCTCCTTTGCAAGAGGCATCATGAACCATCCTATCATTTTAAAACTGGACACTCACCTTCACCTCCTTTCTCCTTCCACAGCCCCCTCGGGCACCCACAGTGGGGAGCCATCCTACTCAAGCCCACCAAGGCCCCGACTTGCACCGTCACATCCCACCCTGGCTCCTCCTCATATACAACCTGGTTTTACGCCTTAACATGTGGTTCTTGCCCCGACCTGTCCTATCAGAGTATCAGGAAGCGATGCTGGACTTTGAAGAGCTAGCAGGCCCCCTGCCCGGGGTCCTGAGGGGACGCTGAGTAGCCAGTACCCCTGAGCCTGGAATGTGAACTCCTCCATTGGCATGGGCCCACTGTCTGTCCACACCCTCGCTGACCTATTTCTGTCTGTGCCCGATGCAGAGTCTTCCCAAAGTTCTCGGCCCACGCAAGGAGCCAGTGGGACAGGTATTTCTTCTGTTGATGTCGTCGTCAGGTGCTTCTGAGTTAGTTTTGACTCATAACAACTCTGTGTAAAACAGAACAAAGCATGACCTGCTCCTTGGGTCGTCCTCACAGCCGTTGCTGTGTTTGGGCCCATTGTTTCTGCCACTGTGGCAATTCAGCTCATTAAAGGTCTTCCTTCTTTCCCACTGATCCTCGACTTCAACTACCATGATGTCCTTTTCCAGGGACTAGACCCCACTGATAACAGATCAAAAATACATCAGACGAAACCTCACCATTCTCACCTCTAACAATTATTCTGGCTGTACTTCTGTAACAAGACAGATTTGTTATTCTTCTGGAAGTTTGTGGCATATTCAGTATTCTTGGCCAACGCTGCAGTTCTAAAGTATCTTGTCTTTCTTCAGTGTTGCTTATTCATTACCCAGATTTTGTATGCATATCTTGTTGTTAAGGGCCATCAACTATACATTCCCTAACAACCCTTTGAAGAATAGATCTAAACCCTGTCCTATTCTCACACTTCCTGACACACTCAAGCAGCCGTCACTGTGTCAATCCACCTGGTTGAGAGTTTTCCTCGCTTTCAATGACCCTCTACCTTTCCAAGCCTGATGTCTCTTCCTCTCCAAGGAATAGCCTCTCCTAGCAACATGCACGAAGTATGTGAGATGAAGCTTCTTTGCCTCCAAGGAGCACTCTGGCTGCACCTTCTCCAAAACACATCTGTCCTCTTGGCAGTTCATGGGATGTTCGGTACTCTCCTCCCACTCCACAGCTCAAAGGCATCAGTTCTTCTTCTGTCACCCTTAGTCACTGTCCAGTTCTCTGATGCATAGCAAGTGACTGGAAAGACCATGGCCTGAATCAGATGCACCATAGTCCACAAACTGGCATCATTGCTTCTCAACAATCTGGAAAGGTCTCTTACTGCAGGTTTTCCCAGTGCAGTATGTCTCCTGATTGCCTGACTGCGGATACCAAGTGTGTTGTTTGTGGATCCAAGATAGATGCATGCATATGAGGTGTGTGAAAAATACCATGACTTGAGTCAGGCACACCATAGTTTACAAAGGGAAAGCTTTGCTTTGTAATGCTTCAAAGGGGCCCTTTTGTGTTGTTTGTTGTTGTTAGGTACAATTGAGGAGACTACAGCTCTCAGTGACCACATGAATAATAGATCTGAGCCTTGTTCTGTCCTGCACCAACCTCACCGTGTCTGGCATGTTCAAACTTACGGCTGCGGTCCTGTCCCAGTCCATCTTGAAGACTCCTCCTCTGATCTCTTACCTTTTTCAGCATAAGGTCTTTTTCTAAGAACTGGTGCCTCCTGACAATAGGTCCAAAGTATGTGAGACAAAATGTCACCATCTCTCCTCTCTAAAAAGCACCAGATGAGGGAGAAAACTAATCAAAAGGAATATAAGATTAGGTATTATCTGTATGACAACAGTCAAGAATAAGAGCGGTGTGCAACAATGAATGGAAATTGAAAGTCTCTGCAAATTTTCATTGAAATTAATAATAAAAAAGCACCTTAATGGTGCTTTCTCTGAGACAGACTTGTTTGTTCTTTTGACAGAACATGGGATATTCAGCAATCTTCACCAACTCAATTCAATGGCATCAACTCTTCTTCAGTCTCGCTTATTCACCGCCCAACTTTCTGAAGCAAATTAAAATACTGTGCTTGGATCAGGTGCACCTTAGTCTTTAAGCTGGCATCCCTTCTCTTCAGCACTTGAATGTCTTTGTTATTGTTCTATACTATCAAGTCAGAACCAACTCATAGCCGACCCTTCAGCAGGTTTTCAGAGGCTGCAAATCACATGAGAGGGCATTCTCTCTCTTCCTCAGAGCATCTGGTGGATTCAAACCACTTGCGTTGGCGTTGGTAGTCAACTTCTTACTAAATAAACACGTCTCTGGTTTAGACCTATTCGTCTTCCTCCCTCCAGCAAATATAATTCAAAAATTGAAGAAAAGGCAGTGTTTTCATGCCAGAGGGTTGAGATGAGGCAGAAGGCACAGTGAACACACCAAGTCACCGCTGATGTACCCAGCCATGCACTGAGATATGAGGGCTGGTTCCACAAATGTGTCACATACCTACAAAGATCTAGAGGGCCTCCATCCACAAAGCCTTGCTGGATCAGCATCCCCCTGTTGGACCTTGTTCGCCCTGTCTAAACTTCAGCACGAGTGTCCAGCCTGGTCCTCAAACGCACCCGCTAGGTCAAGTCTCCCGACTCTAGCCCTTGCCATGCCTGCTCTGTGCACCTGAATAGCACAAATGCTTTGTCTTCATCTAGAGGTTCTGGTGGCTTAGTCTATAGTGTGTCACACTGCTACACAAAAGCTCAGGTGTCATGGTGTTTCAAATCCACCATGCTCCTAGGCAAAAAGCTGAGCAGTCTCCTCCCTTTAAGATTTACAGTCTCATAACAGCTCAATGGCAGTGAGTTCAAACTTTTACTAACTTCAGAGATAATGGCCTGCATGCGTTCAGCAGCGTCAAAGGGGGAAAGGCCTGGCAATCTGCCTCTATGGAGATGCCAGCCCAGAGGCCCCCCGAGAGTTCTTCCCTGTGACACTTTGGGACACCCCAAGTCGGAGTCAACAACAACAGGTTGCACCCTCTTCCCAGAGCAGCTGGACCTTCCACTCCAACGTTTCCTGCTCAGGGACCCTTCTCTGATCCCGTCTCATCTGAAGTAGCCTGTCACTGGGCCACACCTCCACTCTGTGTCCCTCATCATTCCCATTGCCCCCTAAAAGGCTCATTTATCTGCTGCCGTGACTGTGAAGGCGGCTCCCCCAGGTCCGACTTTAAACTCCACAGTAGCAGGGACTATGTCTTGTCTTGTTCAGCACAGCGGCTGGTAAGTCCTTCCTCTTGCTGACCAAACAGAAGTGTTCATGGGCTTGACAATCTAGTCACTGTGGGCCTGCTGATGGGAATGCATGTTCCTGGGGATGTGGATGGTTCTGCCAGAGGGCAGAGTGGAGAGGTGGTCCCATAACAGGGCCCAAAGTGCTTCCCTTCCCAGGGGTCACGTTAAGCCTCTTCTCTCCAAGTCCCTCCTCGCAGGTGCACACAAGGCTCTCTTGTACCAAAACACAAGAGGGGCCACCATGGTCACAGTGTTTGGCCCTGGGATTCTTGAACTCCAGAAACCTCTGCCCCGAATTTATCTATAAATTTTAAGCCACAAATAGCTTGTGTCTTCTCAAAAACCAAAAGGGGTTGAGCTTAACTAGTTAAGGATGTTTACCGTGAGTTTTATGCTCTATTAAGTTGTAGCTCTATGGGATCAAATTGACAACGGCAACTCGAAAGACTAGATAGGAACCCAAGGAGGCAGTGAGTTGATGATAATGGGGCCGGGGGGATACTTAGAAAAGGAGAGTGAGAATGGTTGAATAGCTAGAAGAATGTAATCAGTGTCGCTGAATTACACAACAAGGAACCGTTGTTATGTATATGTGGTGCACCTGATCCAGACCATGGTCTTCACCATCACTTGCTATACATCAGAGAGCTGGACAATGACTAATGATGACAGAAGAATTGATGTTTTTCAGCTGTGGTGCTGGAGAAGTCTTGAACATACCATGGACTGCCAAGAAAACAAATAGGTCTGTTTTGGAGAGGGTGAAACCTACTTTCTCCTTGGAGGCTAAGACTTTGAAGCTCTTTCTGTCTCACATACTTTGGTCATGTGGACAGGAGGAACGGGTCCTTGGAGAAGGACATCAAGCTCAGAAGTGCGGGAGAAGAAGACCCCAGATGATATAGATTGACATAGTAACTGGGGTAGTGGGGGTAAGTGTGATGGAATCAGTGAGATTGGCTCAGGACAGGGCAGGCTTCAGAGCTGTTGTACATAAAAGGTCACTATGAGTCACAGGCAACTTGACAGCACAAAAAAACAAGTGCTTTAAAATAATTTGGACAGAAAGAAAGTGGGCACTGGCCAGACAACTCAGGACCATCTGACTTTCTCTGGATCCTGACCTCCAGAGCAAACCCCTCCTTAATTTACACAGCTAACAGTTCCAAGAGAGATCTGAACCACTTGTTCCTAAATTGGCCGAGGGAAATCCTTAATACTGAGATCTGAGCAGGGCTAGAGGATTCGCAAGACACTTTCAGGTCAGGCCAGGTCTAGTAGGGTAGAGCTGGTACCTAATATGTTGGCTACTCACATGAAGGCAGATAAATAAACAGTCTGTTCTTTGCTTTTGCAACTAAGCACTGTTGTTCAGTGCACAACCTGCTCAACTGTACAAGACAGTCCTAATCCAAATATCTGAGAAGAAAAACCACAAAGCATAGATCTTGGCAGGATGAAATGGGTACCTCAAGGACTCAGACCTGAAGATGACTCTTACCAAAGAAGCAACTTACCTCAAAGCTCGTAGCCGGAACCAGACACAGCTTTCTAACTGAGGCCGCTGCAGTGGCCACTGAGGACTGGGGTGATGGCTCCTCCCACTCGTACAGCAGGGTGCTTGGGGTCAGGTCTCTGTCGTCTGCATCTGAGTCAGGAAGCACTGAAAGAGGACAACCATAGCGGACAAGCCAAAGTGAGCTCGGGGCACGGAACCCATCCCGCACTTGGCCAACACATCCTTCAGTGTGTCTTAGGCATCAGTTCAGGGGGAAATGATGTGCCTCAAAGTGGGAGGTGAACACATAAGCTGAGCCTCGTTAAACAAGAGCTGGGAAGCCAGGCAAGCGATGCTACAAAAGGGTCCTCAAGCTGTTAAGTGAACTAGGCACAGGACAGAGTACAGAGAGCCTCTGTGTAAAACAGAAAGACAGTGATTTGTGAGTGATAGCCACATTCTAATGCTTTAATCCTAATCCCTCAACCTGGGTATATAAATAATCTCACTTGGGAATAGGGTTTCTTTGTTTTGAGGTACAGTGTAGTTGCTGGTATGTTTTAAACCTAATGTCATGGTTAAGTTTAAGTGCCATCAGGTCAGCTCCTACTCAGAACAGTATTGCAACGAAACAAACCTTGTCCCATCAGGTGCCATCCTAACCACCCCAGTTCCTAATCATGTTGTTGTTGCTGTTGTTATGTTCTGTGAAGCTGGAACTGACTTGTAGCTGGCCCTCCCGAGGGTTTTCAGAGGCTGGAAATCTCACAGGAGGCGAATGCCCACCCTTCTCCCGAGTTCTGACTCCCAAGGACCCATCCATACACAATGGAACAAAACTCTGTCCAATCCTGGGTCATCCTTACAATCTCTACCTAAACCCACTGGTGCCGTCACTGTGTCAATTCACTTCGTGATCTTGGGGGAGAACAGATTAAAGAGAATAAACAGGGAAGGCAGATGCCATGTGGAGACACCACCCTCACAAATGTCGGGGCTATAAGCACCTTTCCCTAGAAGTGACAAAGAACGAGCCCCCTCCCAGAGCCTGACAGTAACTTCTAGTCGCCTAAACACACCTACCTTCTGTTGTGGCAAAACTAAAAAAGGAAGACCACCCAAACAAGTTTAGCACATCTGCACATGCGCAGCTGCATCTGCAGGAGAAGTAAGGAAGAGTGGTGTTTTTTGGAGAAGGGGACTGGAGAAGGCTGGGGGTAAAGGAGGGGTGGGACTTCCTTTTGTTCTCTGACTTTTGCTACCATGAGATGTGCAGCTTTGTAAACAATGTAAATTAAATCTTAAAGCCTGTTCATTCAGCCCCGCAGCTATTTCCAAACAGTATCTGTTCATTGCAGACGCTGCCAGCGCTGCACACAGCTGTGAGGTCTCTAAAGCCCCGCCATAGGCTTTCTGACTCCCTCCTGGTCCCGATCTTGAACCTCAAGGCAGCTCAGGAAAGCACTGTGTCTACCAGATGGTGTCCAAGACAGAACAAGGATTGATGCCTTTGAATTGTGATGTTGGCTAAGAAGATGGAAGAGCAGAGACTGTCAGAAGAATAAACATCTGTCTCAGAAGAAGTGCCACCAGAGAAACACAGATGGTAAGACTCCATCTCAAGTACTTTGGGTATGTTGTCAGGAAGGACCTGTCCCTGGAGAAAGACTACGTGCATGGAGAAGTAGAGGGCCAGCGGAGGAGGAGGAGACCCTCCACCAGACGGATTGACAGTGACTGTGACCGTGGACTAAAGTGCAGCAGAGCCTGTGAGGATGGTGCAGCCTCAGGCCACCAGGAGCAGGAGGTGGTTCAATAGCACCTAACACCACAGATGTGGTCACCTTCTGGGCCTGGGTGCGCATGCTGCTGTGCCTGGGGTTCTGTACACGGCGTCAGGTGCTCACCCACCTGCCCCAAATCCTGGTGTACCTGGGACACAGTGACTCGTTCCTGTCTCAGGCCTTTCTCATCCTCCAACCTCCTCAAAGACACCCTCTTGACCCTCTCATCTCAGTCACTTGCTAGCCTGTGACCATTTCATTTCATTCCTAACATGCGCCCTTGTCTTGTCTCAGAGCACCTTGCTCACCTTTGAGCGGTTCCCCTCCACCCAGGCACCTGCAGGTAGAGCCTGGACACAAGAGCTGTGCAAGCAAATTTTGCTCTTGGCATGAACCAAAGTCCTTTTGTGAAGCCCTGCTGAGGGTCTCCAGACCAAAGGAAATTCTCCCACAAAAGCTGGGGCCAGAAGGTTCCATTCCCACTGAGGAAAACCTGGGAAGATTTAAGAGCTCTCAAAGCCAGCTGAAAGGTGCTGGAGAAGCTTCTAGAAGAAGCTGACTCTCCTGACAATGGCCATTTTCAGATAAGGTTCTAGCTTGTCCAGACAGGAATCGATGATGGAGAAGAGCACCCCCTCCTCTGGTCAGAGGGGGCTGTTGGATTGTCTGGGGATCACATCCCACCCTTGCTCCATGACCAGGCAGGTGGTTGCCATCAGGAGCGATCACGTCACCTGTGGTGGGTGGACTCTGGGGCCCCTCGTGCAGCAGGACAATGGAGGAGAAGGTTCGCGTCTGCATGGTGCTGGCCTCCCCGGATAGTGGCCCGGCGGTGTGCAGTTCTGTGCAGGATGCCTCCGTCGGCACTCTGGCCTCGAACCTCTGCAGGCAGGTCAGGTGGGAGGCCAGGTTGGACTGCTGGACAGGGGAGAGGGGAAAAGAGACCACTCAGGCCAGGCCACAGGAGGGCTTACTGAAGGTCAGTAAGAGGGAAGGATAGCAGGGGGCTGGAGGGAGGGCAGAGGGGAGGGAGCACCTGGGAAGGGGAACAGGCAGACTCACTGTGACTCCAGGCAGGGCCTGTGCGTGCAGGGTGCCCAGGGCAGAGCGTACCCTCCGCAGGGAGCAGTGTCCCAGGTCCTTGGTCTTGTGCACCCAGGCACCTCGGCGCTGGTAGGTGGTGGGACACTGGCCCAGGATGTCCACCTGGAGCACCGCATTGAGCACATGGTTGGTTTTACAGCCCTGACACCCCCACCCCTCTCCAGCCAGAGGCCTCACCTCATCCACAGTCTTGGAGTCATTGTCGACCAGGTGGCTCTGTAAGAGGCTCAGGACAGCACGCTTCACATTCAGCACCCAGCGCGGCTCTGCACGGCGTGGACACAGGCGGACCACGCTCCCAGCACTCATGATGAAAGGGAGCGGCCAGCGGCCCAGGGCAGCGCTGTG
The DNA here is from genome assembly GCF_000299155.1 of Elephantulus edwardii. Classification (NCBI taxonomy): domain Eukaryota; kingdom Metazoa; phylum Chordata; class Mammalia; order Macroscelidea; family Macroscelididae; genus Elephantulus; species Elephantulus edwardii. Next base: position 47,273 of record NW_006399895.1, read on the forward strand.
GACAGCAGGCCAGGGCTGGCATGGGGGCTCCCCATCTCCCATCATTCTAACAATCACTTTCACTTCTTCTAAAAGCCCTGGAGAGCTGTGACCCATTGTCCGTCAGCTCTCAAGGCCCCCCACCCCTGGTCACCCCTTCACTCTCAAGTGGCAGCATCCCGGGCCTGCCCTGTGATGCACTCCCCAGACACCCCAAGTCTCCTCAGATCGCCTGTTTCCCTCCTCAGATGGACTTCCCCCCATTCCTGAACCAACCACACCATTCATGGATAAGCTGCCCAGCCTTGTTTTCACCTGGACAGCAGGGCCACTCAGAGCTCAGCATCCCCCATCCATGGGACAAGGGATGTGTTCAGAGCACAACCAGAAGTTCAACCTAGGCAGTCTGCCTCCAGGCCTGAGAAACTCAGCTGGAAGAAATCTGAGGCTCATCATAGTTCAAAAGGGAAAGGAGGCTCTGAGACCAGGAGCAAAAGGTAAAGGTCAAGCTAAGATCAGAATCCAGCTGAGGAAAAAAAAGAGTCCAGCCGAATGCTCTTCCCACTCACCCTTCACCTGGTGGGGAATAGTGCTTGTGGCCTGTGTGTCTGTGGGACAGGTGTGAGAATGGTGGGTGAGTCCATGCATGGCATAGAAGAGAGGGGTGCTCCAAGATGGAAGACATTCATCCCCAAAGTCCTCTTACAGAGAATTGTGCACCCTACTTGTGTCTCAGCTTCACAGAGACCACAAGTTATCTCTGTACCACCTGGTGTGTAACACCAGGGTTACACGACCTTTGACTTGGGTCATATAGCCCTGGTGTGTCCACTTGCTGTACAGAGGTAACTTGTGGTTGCTGTGAAGCTGAACACTGTGACACTGATGAGTCAGATGCACTAATGGTCACCTACGGTGGACAGTGGTGGAACTCCCCAGTTAAAACAAACTTGGAAGCAGGAGTTGCTTTCACTTCCGTAAATAGCTTGTCTCTGGAAACCCTATGAACCTGGAGAGAGGATGAAAGTCACGCATGCAAATGTTGAGGACTTTCCTTCACAAGGTCGCTCTGAGTTACCTACGACTGAACCACACTCTGTGTCTCCTCTGAGGTCACTCTCTCCCCTTTAGCCCTCACTAAAGCTTTGGAACCACCCAGGGGCAGCCCCCTCACCCAGTCCCAGGCCTCAGGCTAGAGAAATGCTAATGAAACCCACCCCTCCCAAAATAGCATCTGTCCATCAGGCTTCGGGAAGCTAAAGAGCTTGGGCCCCCAGATTTAGCATTTGTGATGAGGGCCTCTGACAATAGCTCCCACTGCCCCAGGAAGAAGACCTTCCCTGAGCCTTTCAGCTGGGATCCATCCACCCCAGGCTCCCTGAACAAAGGCTTTCTTCTTGAACAAATGAATTTGCAATCAAAAAGGAGAGGAATCTACAGAGATGGGATGTCCTTGGGGGCAAGCAGCTGGACTGAGGTCTACAGCAGGGAGTCCTGGGAACCAAGCCAGGGGGGTGATTCCAGGCTTGGCTGGGTCACAAAGGGCTTAGCTTGGAGAGGGAGAGCTTATGGGTAGGGTAAGCCCATGGTGCAATGTCTTCTAGAATGTCCTAAAATCAGGTACCAAGGAGGTCCTGAGCCAACACGGTGTGCAGAAAGTCTGGAAGAATCATGCTGGGGTAACAGACAGGGAAATAGAAGCGGGAGGCGGTGGGGGTCCTTCCACCAGGTTAAGAGCAAGCCACGCACCCAAGCTTATTTGGATCCCCGCAGCTCCAGTATCAGAACACCCAGCCACCAATCTCCATGCTCTCTCACCCATTCTGGGCGTTTTCACAAGATCAACAGATCAAGAGGCAACCTTCTTTCCGCCTTGGTCCAAGATGACATCTCACAGCTAGATGTGGGGCTCACCATCGAGCCCCCAGGCCAGATGCCTTACCTCCAACTCTCTGATTCCTTCAGAAGCTCCACCTTGGACCCAACGATGGATGTCACCTGGAAGTCTCGGAGCTGAGGCAGAAAACATGGCGAGCAGGTTACCTCTCCAGGGTCACCCCAGGTTCTCGCCAGCACCCACAACTACAAGGCAACCCTGGTTGAGCAGCCTGATACTGAGCCCATGTTGGGGGCTGGGCAGAGAGACTGACTCCCGCTTTGAGCAGAAAATTCTAAAAAGAGTCGTGAATGCCAGGCGTCTCCATAAAAACAAGTAGGCACCTACTGAATCCCCAGCTGGACGTTAGAAATATTCCCATTTTTTGCCCCCCAAATACCCTGGAAGTATGGGTGACAGACTCAAGTAGCTACACTGTCCAAACAAAAACCTATTGGGTATAGAAAGCAAACCACAAGAGACTTCATATTGTATGGAGAGGGTGAAGTGTTACACTGCCAACCAGAAGGTTGGTGGTTCAAATCCATTAGCTACTACATGGCAAATGAGGCAATCAGTCCCTTCCCAGTAAAATTTACAGACCTCAGAAACACAATGGAGGATTGTCGTCAGTTGGAAGTGATTTAATGGCAGTGGTTCTGCTTTGGGATGAAGCCCTAAGTGCCCTGACGTGCCTGTGGGTTGTTGTGTGTGCAGGGCACAGCCTAACCAGCCTCTTGGACAATGAGAAAGGTCAATTACTCTTGCAACTCAGAGGGGCTTCTTCCTGGCCTCTCTTCTGCATCATAGAACTTGGGGAAGAGGTGTTGTGTGTGTTTGGTTTTTAATGGCATCAGACTTTACAAAGTGGACAAAACACTTAAAAGGTGTTTCACAGAAGGGAGATTCAAATGCTAATAAACATGGGAAAAGGTCCTCACCCTCATTAGTCAGCAGGAAAATGCAAATTAACTTGACAATGGGGAATTTCCACATCCTAACCATCCCCTCCTTTTCTTTCTCTCATTGAAGTTTAGTTGGAACCACTAATTGGCCCTCTGTCATAGGCTGTAAATCACAAGGGAGGAAAGAGATTGCCCATCAACAACCCAAGGATCACTGAACAGTCAGTAAGTTGCAGGAGTCCTCACATACTCCTACAAGGGTGCTTCACCTGCTGCCCTACCCAAATGGTCAGCCCTTCGAATCCACCAGCTGCTTCATCGCAGAAAGATGGGAAACCTCCTCTTGTAAAGATGTGCTGTCTTTTTTTTTTTTTTTATTTTTTTATTTTTGTGTGTCTGTGTACCGTCAAATCAGATCTGACTGGTACAGGAGGAGATTGTCCCTCCTTCCCTGGCAGAGCATCTGGTGGATTCGAACCATGGGCCTCTGGGATTGCAGTGCAGCTTCTTGCCACTAGGCCACCAGAGCTCCCCTAGATGTGCTGTCTTTTTGTACCATCGAACTGAAACTGATGGGGTGGTATTGATAAGTTCAGAATTCTCTGTGTATATATCATTATTAAACTGGCATCAGTTTTCTCCAGCCTGCAAGGCTAGTTGCTTGACCTTGGAATTCTTAGTTTCCTTTCTTGAATCTGTTTACCAGAAGAGGAGATGCATCTCCTAGATCAGTGTTTATCTCTTTGAAGCTGTTTTTCCCAGTCATTTGAAAACTGTAACTTAATCTGCCTGTTTGCCAGAAAAGGGAGTACTGAATTAACTCTTATCTTTCCAAAACCTGTTTTTCCATTATATGTTAACTACTTTATAAGTTGCCTGTTTACTAGTATCTGGGTGTAAACGGTTTTCTTGAAATTCATTTATTTTACTAACAAAAGTGCATTGTTAAGTGAGTTGGTGTCACACCCTGGTATAAAAACCTAATGACCTCTCCCAGATTGGGAGGCAGTATTTAAGGCCAACTGGGTGTCCTCCCAGATCTGTAATAAAGTGCATATGGATATTGCAACCTGTTTGTCTTATTGGTGATTGACTACGGAAAGAAGTCCTTGCATTCAGTAACAAAACTGACTTATAGCTGACCCTCCGGTGGATTTTTCAGAGGCTGAAAATCACAAGGAAAGAGACTGCTCATCTTTCTCCAGGGAGCTGGAAAGCGTACAAGGACAGAGAACAAGAAGATGACTCTCAACACAGTGACTATAACAATGGACTGGAACAGATCGAAAATGGCGAGCACAGCACAGGATAAGGTGAGGTTCCGGTCTGCTGTTCACAAGGTCTCTCTGAGTCCGAGTGGACCCGACACCTAACAACAACCACAACTGTGCCTTGACCTCGTTTGGCCACCCTCACACTTTGAACTTTCCAATATCTCAGTTTTAACTCTCAGTTTTCCCCCAAAGGATACAGCCAGTCCCCATCCTGTGGCTTTTCTTACTCCAAGGAGCAGCTCACTCCTCCTTTGACCCCTGTGGCTCTCTCACAAGGCCCTCTGTCATCTGCTAATAACCAAAATGGCACATATCACTTTCTAAAGTCTTCATTTGTCTTATTTTCAAATTCTTCAGAAAGCACCTCTTTGTTAGATAAATTGGAAATCCAAGGGGCGGGGGTGTCCCCTGAACCCTCTCCCAGTGTTCATGTAACATTCTCCTCAGCCCGCACAACCTCACTCACCCACATGGCCATCTGGCAGGGGCCGAGTACATCCAGAACCACCAACCCCTGGAGCCCAAGGCCACTCCACTCCGCTGGAGCCAAAAGGCCAGTGCTGGTGTTGGTGGAAAAGTGATAGGTGTATCTCGTGCCCAAGGGGAGGTGGGGTCCGGCTGATCCTGGAGGATAGAGAATGAGCCAGAGTCACCTTGATGAACCGTCACCCTCCGAGACCCCCATTCTTCCAGGTTGAGAGTCACCTCTCCCCCCTCATTTGGGCCATGAGATAACTGCTCCCAGCTTGGAGGAAGGCTGGGTGACTACAGGCCCCTATGGGTGAAGTAAAGACAAAAGCAATCACTATTTAACAAAGCGAATTAAATACTGATGTAATATACTAGATCTTCTTCCAAGAGCTTTACATCTATCAGGATTTCCTGACTTGCAGCAATACTGGCATTTGGGAAGAGTCGTGGGAGTGGTCCTGATCTGTCCTGCAGGGAATTTAGCATCCCTGGCCTCTGCTCGGTAGATACCACCAGCACCACCATCTACATGTGTGACAAGCAATAATGCCTACAGATATTACCAACTGTCCCCACGAGGGACAAAACCACCGTGGTTGAAAACCACTGAGAGACATCAACTCAATTAATCCTCTCAATTTTGAGGTAAGGCCGCTTGTTTCCATTTTACAGAGGAGGAAACTGGCTCAGAGAGATTAAGTGACTTCCCCATGGTCACACAGATGTGAAACATATCCAAGCAACAATCTGACTCTATTTTATGACTAACAGACAGAGACAGACAGACAGACCGAGAGTGAGAGTGTGTGTGTGTGTGTGTGTTAGTGTGAGTAGGGAAAGACAAGAAGTGGTAGTAATTCCAAACTCTGAAGAAGACACACTGTAAAGCCAGCCAGCCTCAAGGTGAAGGTGATCTGAGGAATATGTAAATAATTGTTCTGGATAAGAGCTGATTTAGGGAGCAATGGTATCTTTCTTATCTATTAGGCCAATTAAGAAAGTGAATCAAGAGTCACTTACGATCCTTCCCCTAAGGCCGGGCACTGAATGAATATTCCCATGTCCACTTCATTGACCTCAAAGCTGCCCACACCTCCTGTTCCCCAAGGTTCTCTCATCTGCTTCTCTTTGTAAAGAGAAGAAAATGCTTCTTTCTAAAGAACATGCTCTAATGTTCTCTCACCTGTTCCAACTCTGGAGACAGGGGAGTTTATCCCACCCAGGACCACAGGTCTTAGGGTCCCCAATCTTGGGCGCTGGGCCTCTTCAGGCTTTCTTCTCTGGGTCTGCGTTTGTTCTCCTCTGTGTGTGTTGCCCATGCTGCCGTCCTCTCCTCCGTGTGGGTGACCTTTGAAGAACTGGCCTAGCTCTCTCGGGTAGAGGTCAAGCTCTTTTGAGTTGTTCCCCATGATATCCTGCAGCAGGTCACCTTTGCTCCCTGGGCTCCTGACCAGGTGGGATAAAACTGACTCACCTTTGAGAGACTCACTCACCTGCACAAGTGGTCATGCAGGAGGCCGCCCATTCTTCTGGCCGATCAGAACTTCCTGAAACCACAGATCAGATGGAACCAGGGTAAGGTCAGGAGGAGGCATGGGGTGACCCCATCCCATGGGTCACTGACCTGGTATGAAGCAAATGCTTAAAAAGTGCAGAACCCAAGGGGGCAAGGAGATGAGATGTCAGCCCATCCTATCCATCTGTCTAGTCAACTATTTCTCTGTAGCCCTCTCTCATCCATCCATCTGTCCATCCACCCATCCATCTATCCATCCACACCTCCATGGCTAACACCTAGGCTCTGCCACACCTTCTCTTGCCTAAACGACACCAGCAGTACACTTTCCCTGTGTCCACAATTCACTTTCTATCCACTTACCCTTCAAAAATACAAATCAGATCACATCATTCTCCTGCTTAACATCAACTAAACCCCTTCTCCCCCAACCCCTGTGCTTATGCTAAGCTCCTCACCACAGCCTGCAGGGTCCACGAAAGTGGACTTCTACTACCCTCTGGCCACTCTCACCCCACTCTCAACTTCATCAGCCCAGTTTTCTTCTCAGCTTTGAGATTTCACATGAGCTCCCCCCTTTCCCACCTGAAAGACTCTTCCCTCTCTCCACACCTAAGACTTCTTCAGGTCTCAAGGTAGAGCTCTCTCCAGGGGTACAGCTCTCTCCAGGGGTACAGCTCCTCTCCATGTGGGGCCCTCCTGACAGCCCTCTTAACAGGATACCCCCCACCCTGACCCTGTCTTCCACCTTGTTTTCTTCACAGCTCTCATAACATTCGTAAATGGTTCCTACTCTGTTATTTAACAGGATATCCCCGACCCCTACAAAGTACCTGGTCCCAAGAAGAGACTAACAATGAATGAATAAAAACAACACTGAAATGACACCCACTGTAGGCCATGTATAGTTTTCATTTTTATGGATAAAAATGTAAGGAAGTGCCATATATGTGTTATCTATCCATTGGCTCTGGTCTAGTTTAGTATCTGTACTCAACTCGTTCATCCTCTCAACAACCCTGTGAGAGAAGAGTGACAACTATTCTCATTTACAGATGAAGATAAAGAGGGAGTTACCTAAGCTAGTTAGCAGTGGAGCTGGAGTTTGTCCTCAAGCAATTGCTCCCTAGTCCATCTTACGCATCGCACTATCATAAGTAAGTAGGTGAGTGAATGGTTGAACAATCCAGCAGGAGTAGGACCAATAGGCCGTAGCAACTAGTGGTGGTAGCTGGTACCCCTGTGTCTCAGCTACTCCCTGGTAGGTCCCTAACACTGTTTTTTCTCCTCCCTTCTAACTCACAGAGGGCAAGTGGAGTTTAAGTAGATTCGGGTCCAGTTTCTCACAGCTCCCTACTTGAAGCTGTTAAAGACATGCTCCAGAGAATCCCAGAGTTTCCTCCTGGAAAGGGTCTGCCTCTCTCCACCAGACTCAGCTCTCTGCTAAGACTTGAAGAGACTCTCATATAGCCCATGTCTACGTACTTTTTTGTTTGTTTTCATGTTTATTAGGTTTTATTTGGCTTTTTATTAGCATTTTTAAAAATTTAAATAAAGTTTTTATTTTATACTGGTTTACTTACAAAGTCCATATATATTGTTTTTCACACTGGATCTTTCCCATTTCCTTTACCCACCCCTCCCTCCACCCATCAAATTGTGGAACTGTATGATTAACCCACCCCTACCCCCCAACTTCTACCTCCTTTTAATTCTAGTGCCTTCCCTTTAGCAATGAGTTTGGACTGACTCTGTACCCCAACCACATCCTCCCAGATCTTAACTAGGGGCCCATCTGCAGCCTTTCCATAGACTGGCTTTGCACCAGCACCATTCCCATCTCTGCAATCACCACCCGAGCCTCACCACATAATTACAACTCATGCCAGCCTGCTTAATCCAAACTCTAACAAAACGCTTCCCAAAAGGGATTAGGGAAGAGGATGCATCTTGCACAATTTTATTGAGACCCTTTGAAAACAATCGGGCCCGGGAGGATATTTGGCTGAATCTTTTCCCTAAAGAGCTTGGCTCCTCTCACAACATCCTCTTTGCATCAAAGTAAAATGTCAGCGGAGAAAATAACATATTAAAGTCATTTAATTCAACTGCTTCCCCTTCCAACTGATTAACAGCTTGGACTCTGGGCATCCAGAGGAGCTTGTAAACTGACTATGCAGTTGCGCACAACTCCAACATTCTGCTTGTTTGCTGGACCAACAAACTCTCCATTTATTTTGCCACCTTGTCGTGCCATAAAGAAGCTAAGTGTGCAAGCCAGCATCCAGAAGAGCTCCAGAAGGAGGTAGGGGTGTGTGTGTGTGTGTGTGTGTGTACTGTCAAATCAGATATGACTGGTACAGGAGGAGATTGCCCCTCCTTATCCAGCAGAGCATCTGGTGGATTCAAACTGCATACCTCTGGGATTGCAGTGCAGCCTCTTGCCTCTAAGCCACCAGAGCTCCTTTAGAAGAACCTTCTGCTCAAACTACATCTATTCCCCTCAAACATTTTAAAAAAAAAGTTTCCATTCAGTAAACACAATGGAATACTACACAACCATAAACAGGAATGCAATCTTGATATAAGCCCCATATATGAACCTTGAAAACATCATGCTGAGGTGCAAATATCGGTCTCTCCTTGTCTAGAACAAAGAAGATGAAAGAAGAATAAAAATATTTTAGTCCAAAGGCTTAATAGGTCATTTAACTTAACTTCCACACTGAGGCCAGAAGAGCTAGACGGTACCTGGCTACCGCTGCTGGCCACTCTAAAAGAAGTTAGAGTAGAGGGCCCTGGACAGAGTGGGCAAAATTTGGGAACAAAATGCAAAATTAAGCAGCTTTGCTGGTCTGATAGAGACTGGTAGAACTCCCTTAGTCCCCCTTTAAGCCTAAGACAAAACTCATTCTCAACTTTCGGCAAAACATGAGTGCTTCTGTAAAGTGAACAGGAACAAGACAGCATGCACTCCTTACAATAATCAACCACATACAGTCAAAAGAGTAGCATTTGCCTGAGGATACAGATATGAAGGCAGGAAGGACTGGGATAAAAGGATTAATGGAAACAAGAACCATAGGAAGGAAGTGGGAAGAGTGTAGTCACATTGTGGGTATTATCATCAATGTTATAAAACAAAATGTATAAAGGGAAAACCATTGTGCTTTGTAAATTCCCTCAAAATGAAATAAAGGGAAAACCATATATAAAAGAAAATTTCATGCTGTATGAAAGAAGATTATCAAAAAAGGACAAATATGATGAGAGCTCACGTACATCAAATAAGTAAATACATAGAAACCAAAGATTATTAGTGGTTACAGGAGTGGCAAGGAGAAGGGAGGAGGGAGAGGAGGAGAATATTTGCCCAGGAAGAACTGAGTTTGTTCATGGTGGTGGAATGATCTGGAAAAGGACAGTCAGAGCATGTGTGCAATTTGAAATATGTCATCAATGCCACTGATAATATTTTATTGAGACGGTATATGTTTGTCATGTTATGTGCTATTGAGTCTCCTGTAACTCATAGTGACTTTATGTACAATAGCTCTGAATCCTATCCTGAGTCAATTTAATTGTCTCTGACACCAACACACCTACTCTCATTACCCCAGTCACTGAGTCAATCCACCTCATGCAGGATCTTCCTCTCCTGCGCTATCACTCCACTCTTCTAAGCTTGATGTTCTCCAAAGACTGGTCCCTCCCTGCAACATGCCCAAAGTGCATCAGACAAAGCTGTGCTTTTTGCCTCAAAGCAGCAGCTCGGTTTCACCTTCCCCAGGACATGTTTGTTCTCTTGGCGGTCCACGGTACATTCAGCACTCTTAACCCTCACAACTTAAAAGCATTGATTCTTCTTCTATCATCCTTAGTCCTTGTCCAGCTCGCTGAGGCATAGCAAGCAATTGCGAAGACCATGGCTTGGATCAGGTGCACCTTAGTCTCTAGACTGACATTGTTGCTCTTCAGTACTCTGGAGAGGTCCCTGACAGCAGATTTGCCCAGTGTAATTCGTCTTTTGATTTTATGCCTGCTGGTGCCAAGAGTGTTGATTGTCAAACAAAGTAAGCTGAAATTGTAATAAACCCAATCTCTTCTTCATCTATGACGATGCTACCAATGGGCTCAGTTGTTTGTCAGTCATATAAAAAGAAAAACCACCTTCTAGTGGCCTAGTCATAAGAAGCTGCACTGCAATCTCAAAGGTAACCCAGTTTGAATCTACCAGCTGTTCCACAGGAGAAGGCTGGACAATCTCCTCCCATGCGATTCACTACCTCTGAAAGCCCACTGGAAGATCAGCTATGGGTCAGTTCTGACTCAACAGCACACAACCATAGCAACAATATATTTTTTAAAAAAACTATCCAACCAAGGATTATTTCATAACTCTACTTAAGAGATCAACAGGGGTGGGGGGAGGAAACACTGAGTTATGGGAGGTTACAGGTCTTTCAGTCTCACCCTACTCACTTCCAAGAAGGGATGGGAAATGCCCCTTTCACACTCATTACATTTTCTAGCAACCAATGCCATCTTCAGGGAGCGCTGGTGGCTTAAGGGTAGAAGTTGTGTTGCCAAAACCAAAACGCAGGCAGTTTGAACCCACCAGCTCTGCCAAGGGCGAAAGATGCGCAATCTCCTCTAATGTGATTTACTGCCTCCGAAAACCCACTGGAGTGCCAGCTATGAGTCAGTCCTGACCCAGTGGTACAGAACAACAATAAGGCGTTCTCCACAGCTGGAAGTCAAAGCCAGCTTCATTTCACGTCTAAGAAGTTATTGTGATGCCTCTTTATTCCTTAATCCAGCTGTTATGGATTGGACTGTGCAACACCCAGACACACACACACACACACACGTGTTGAAGTCCAAGCTTTATTCCTAACAGTACGATCTTGTTTGGAAATAAGGGCTTTTCTTTTGTTATGCTAATGAACAATGCCATTGCAGACCCATCATTACTGTAGCGATTCTAATGACTCTAACTCATAGCAACCCTCCAAGTGGGAGAAGACTTCCCTTCGTTTTCCCACGGGGTTGCTGGCGGATGCAGATGACAATCTCCGGTTAGCAACATCGAACTCTGAATTATAAAAAGAACCAACTGGACACACAGCAAAAGAGCAGGAGGAAGACAGATGGCAAATGGAGATGAATCTATAAATCCAGGCATGACAAGATTTGTTGGCAGGTGGCCTAGTGTATACTGTGTTGGACTGCCAGCTGGAAAGTCAGCAGTTCAAATCCACCAGCCGCTCACAGGAGAAAAAAAGACAGGATCACTATACGCTGGTAGTCAATTTGGTTTGTTTTGGATCCAAAGGTGAGATAGACAAGAAAGGATTTTCCCCCTGGAGCTGTGCCCTGAATTTAAACATTAAGGCTTTTAGATATGAGACAATACCTTTGTTCTAGAAAGCCACCCACTTGTGGTATTTGTTATAACAAAGCTAGGTAACCAAGACATCAGCCAGTAACACAGATGTGCTAATGACCTACTGCGCCAGGTGCCAGAGTTACAGCACTCAGGACGGGCTTCTCCCTCACCTGTTCTGTCCACAGGGCAGCCACGAGCCTCCCGTGGCTACTGAGCACCTGGAATTCAGCCAGCGTGGCCAGGGAGAGACTTTATCATTAGCCACAACTGACTCCCATTTACCCTGAGAAGCACACCCAAATCCAATCCAGTTAACGAGAAACGCTGAACTGTGTTCAGATGAGCGAGCATGCCTCCAAGCAATTTCAACATCACGTGGATCTACATGTTTCACCGTAAATTCTGAGAGACCCAAACCAAAGATTTATAACAAGAAATTGACATTTGATCAGAGTATAAGCAATACATTGGATTTCAAAGATGATAAAACCTGGCTCGTTCATTCTCTTTTATTCTGGTTATATTTTTTCCTACTGATATTTGGCACATGTTGTTGTTGTGTACCATCGAATCGGAACTGACCCATAGCTGAGCCTGTTGCAGGTTTTCAGAGGCCGTTAATCGAACGGGAGAAGAGTGATTGTTCTTCTCCCGCATATGTGAGGTTTCATTTTATCAGAGATGAGGACTACCACGGGATAGGGCAAGGTTCAGAGCTGGTATTCACAGGGTTCCTAGGAGTCATAGTCGACTCGATGGCACCTAACAACAGATTAACTAATTTTACCTGAGTTTCTTTGGCTGTTTTATAAACGCTGGCTACTAAAACAATTAAAAATCTAAGCTGCATATTTTTCATCAGATACTGTTGACCTGGATGCTCTTACAGTAAATAGACATTAAGAAGAACTTAATAAGAATTTCCCAGCCTTCCTCAACGTTAGAGAGAGCTGCTTACTCTCTTCAAACTCAACACACAGGACCTTGGGGTCTAACCCATTAACCATCTCTGCCCGAGTCCAGATGTCCCCAAGGTCACCAACAGGGATTTGGGACGTGGTGTCTGCCTTTTCCTCAGCCAAGTTACCTTGTCCTGGTTTCCAGAGAATGTGGGCAGATTTGAGACAGGCAGCAGCTACCTATAACCTCTTACCCTGCTCCCCATAAAAGGCAAAACCAAGGGCGGCAGAGGTGGGACAGACAGACACCCAGACACCAAGAAGCTGTCTGAGGTGAATTTGGGCTGTCACCCTCCACCCCCACCAGCACCACGACCCCCAGCTGTACTTACTCCCCAGAGTTGCCACCATCAGTGCCTCGATCAGGATGAGACCCGGGAGCCCTGTGGATGGTGGCATTGTCACCAGCCCTGAGAGCAGCCCCACACTGCAGCATCTGTGGGGTTGCTCAGAGCAGCCTCCAAAGGACCCTTCTTCCCGGAGGAGGAAGGTTCAGAGGGAGATAGGGGAGGGGGCTCCCAGGGCCCAGACCCACCAATCAGAGGCCTCCAAAACATCCCAGCTGGGAGAAGAAGGTGGGGGCTTCTGACCAGTGGTATGAGGGACTCTCAAGGAGGGGAAAGCTGCTTCTGAGAGCCCTCTGATGGGGCGTCTCAGCCAGAGGGGAACAGTTTGACTTCTGTCTGGGCTTCTGACTGCTGCTCTGGGGGCTTTAGAAGGCTGGGGTTAGCAAGAGGACTTTCAGCACCACTGCAGTGACCTAAGGCCAAGCCTCTCCTCCTCCTCCTCCCCAACTCCTTAGGTTATGGTGCTGTCAAATGCCTTCTAGTATGTTCTAAGTCACAGCAACCCATGAACAGCAAAAGAAACCCTGGCAGGTCTCGCTCCATCCTCATAGTCCTTTCTCTGCTTGAGCCCACTGCATCAATCCACGGAGCTGAGGGTCTCCCTTTTTTTTCACTGACTCTCTTCAGTTCTAAGCAGGATGTCCTCCTCCAGGGCCTGGCTCCTCTAATCACACATGCAAAGTGTGTCAAAGTCCCAGCATTCCTGCTTCTTCCAAGGAGCATTCTGGCTGCACTTCCTCCTTCAAGACCGATTTGTTCAGTCTGGCAGTTCATGATATGTTCACTAATAATCTTCATCAACACCATAACTCAAAGGCATTTGTCCCTCAGTCCCCCTTATTCCCTTAGCCCAGCTTTCATAGGAAAGGACTGAAAATGTTGGGGGGGGAGCAGGTACACCTTAGTCTTTAAAGTGGTATCCTTGCTCTTTAGCCCATTCAAGAAATCTTTTGCCCATTTGCTCATAGCAATACATCATTTGATTTCTTGACTGCTGCCTCCATGAGAATTGATTATGGATACAAGTGAAATTAAATCCTTGATGATTTCAAACTTTTCTTGGTATATCATGAGGATTTTTGCTATCTTTAAAGCCCAAAGTCCCACCCTAAGAAGGTAGGGAAAGATCTTTAGGAGAGGGGTTTCTTCACAACTTTCTCAGGATCCTCTCCTCACGCTTACATTCTCGCTTTAGGTAGCCAGCCTGCCCCTCAGATCCTTTGCAGACCAAGCCTCACCCCAAGTGCATCACGTTGATGTATATTGCCAACCTTGTTGTTATGTGCCATTGAGTTACCTGCGGCCCATAGCAACTCTGTGTACAGCAGCTCTGAACCCTGCCCTGTTCTGAGCCAGTCTCACTAATCCCAATACACCAACCCCCATTGCCCCAGTTACTGTATCAATCCATCTCATCCACAGTCTTCCTCTCCTGTGCTGTTCCTTCATCTTTCTGAGCATGATGTCCTTCTCCAAAGACCTGATCCTCCTGGCCACATGCCCAAAGTATGCAAGACGGAGCTTCAAAATCCTAGCCTCCAAAGAGAAACTTGGTTTCAAACCCTCTCCAAGACTGGTCTGTTTGTTTCCTTGGTGGTCTGTGGTCTGTTCAAGCCTTTTTTCCAGCAGCACAACTCAAAGGCATTGAGTCTTCTTCTGTCATCCTTAGTCATTATCCAGCTCTCTGATGCATAGCAAGTAATTATGAAGATCACGGCTTGGGTTAAGCACACCTTAGTCTCTAGACTGACACAAAGTCAATTGGTTACATCCATGTTTATCATGGCTTTGTTCACAATAGCAAGGAGTTGGAAACAACCTAAGTGCCCATCAGCAAATGAATGGATAGAGAAGCTGTGGAATGGAATATTATGCTGTATTGAAAAATAAGGAACTATGCAATATTATTCAAAATGGGTGACCCTGGAGGACATTATGCTGAGTGAATGATCTCAGTCACAAAAGGACAAATACTGCATGGTGCCACTGTTGTAAAGTGGGACTGACATCAGGGTTGGGGGGAGACTCAGAAAGATGGGTTCAAGAATGTATACTGCATTGAAACAGATGAGGGAGAAAGCTGTTTAAAAGGGATATGTGATTAGGTATTTTTGTTATGACAGGAGTCCAGAGCGAAGGCTGCATAGTGGAGTGGACGTGGGGGAGGGTTTGTAAAACAATGAAAGAATTTTTGTTTTACTTTTCCAAGAGGATAGTGTACTAGAGGGAAGGGTTGGAAGGGGAGAAAAGTGTAACAATGAATGAATGGAAACCCAAAGTCTCCGCAAATTTTCATTAATAATAAATTTTTTAAAAAGTCAACTGTTTTTCCAATCAACTATACACATTTTGTTTTATAACATTACAACACAAACAGTAATAATTTCCCCACTTCTACCCTGTGAATTTCATTTCCAAACATCCTCCTCTTCGTGCCTTTTGGATTTTATTCTTGGGCACATGCTGCTCTTCGGACTTTATGTGGCTGTTTATTCTAAGGAGAGAGTGTCTCCCTGGTGTTACTGGTCACCTTATATGTACACATCGCTTGTTTGGTCCAAGGCTGAGTCACAAGGATGAGTTTTTTCCCAGGTCAAGGGGTGACTAAGGGCCACAGTCTCAGAAGTTCCACCAGCTGATGTCAGACCAGTAAGCCTGCCATTTTTATGGATTTCACCTCAATGTACTTTAAAGGGGGGGAGGCCTTATCATATGTCTGGACAGATGTTCTCTAAGGGAACACAGGTGATACAGTCTTTTAGAAATGGCTTCTTTCATGCAGCATGCTCTCAAAGGGAGAGCTGGTGGTGCGGTCCACAGCAAATCACACTGCTGCCCTGAAGGCTGCATGTCTCTGGGGGTTCAAGTCTACCATGGACACCCAGGAAAAGGATGAGTAGTCTCTTGCTATTTCCATTTACACCCTCAGAAACTCAGGGGAGGGTCAGCTGTGAGTCAGGAGCAACTCATTGGCAGTGAGTTCTATACTTTCAAGGTTTACTCCCATTTAAGCCTCTATTAAGGTACAGAGGTAACTTGTGGTTGCTGTGATGCTAAACACTGTGACACTGATGTGTCAAATGCGATAATGGTTACCCATGGCGGACAGTGTTTGGTGGAGCTCCCCGATTAAAACAAGCTTGGCAGCTGGAGTGGCATCCACTTCTGAAATAGCTTGCCTCTGGAAACTTGATGAACTTGGAGAAATGATGAAAGTTATACAAGTGTTCAGGTCTTTCATTCATAGGGTTACTATGGGTCATCTATGACTCAACAACAAAGAACATTAAAGTATCAGTCTAATTATGTGTAGCTGAATACTAAGTTAGAGGGCTAGTCCATGCTTCTTACCAGTAGGCCACCAGAGCTCCCTAAAAAAGACATTCTAGTGCTGCTTAATGGTTGTTCTTAGGTGCCACTGAGGCCCCAATGCATAACGATGGCCCGTGCAAACAAAACACTGGCCAGTCCTGCATCAGCATCCTAGTGGTTGCTAGTCTGAGCTGCCCGAGTTGCAGTATCTCTGTCACCTCATCTCCCTGAGGGTCTTCCTCTTTTTTGCTGAACTTCCACTTTACCAAGCCTGAAGTTCTTTTGTGGGGACTGGTCCCTCCTGATACAGCCCATCTAAAGTAAAAGGGTTGGCCTGGAGAAGCTGAAAATCCAGATGGGAAATGAGGCATGTGCCCTGGAGTGAGGCGCGGCACCTAAGACATCTCTGAACTCGAGACTAAAATACTGGTCAGGGAACCCCAGGGGGTCATTTGTGAGGGACAAGTTTCCTTAGGACCACTGTGGGCTGAATTTTGTCCCCCAAAAAACATGTGTGGTAATATCTTCTCACCAGACTCCAGAGCTTTCAGGATGGATTGTTGCTGTTGTTGTGTGCTATCATAGCTGACCCTCCAGATGATTTTCAGAGGCAGTAAATCACATGGGAAGAGACTGCTCACCTTTCTCCCATGAAGCAGCTGATGGATCCAAACTGCATGCCTTCAAAAGAGCAGTGCAACGCCATACCACTAAGCCACACCTCCACATAAAGAAAACAGATCAATTAGCAATATCCTGGCAAACAGAAATGACTGAAGTCGTCAAGGAATTCAGTTTACTTGGGTCCACAATCAATATGCACAGAAGCAGCAGGCAAGAATCATCAGCTTGCCAGCTATCTGTGGTCAACTGATATTCGACAAGGAAATGAAAGCTATCAAATGGGGAAATGACAACCTCATCAACAAATGGTGTTGGCAAAACTGGACTTTGCCCTGCAGAAAGCTGAAACAGGATCCACATCTCATACCATACACAAAAATCACCTCAAGGTGGATCAGACACCTGGAGTAAAGCCCCAAACCATAACATTCTTAAGAGACCAACTGGGATCAAGCTTAGAAGCGCTAGTCCAAGGTATAAAGAGACTGCCAAATACAACCAGAAATGCCCAATCTAAAGAGGATAAAATTTATACATGGGACCTTCTAAAGATGAAATCTCTATGCACATCAAAAACTTTTTCCAACAGGGTAAAAAGAAAATCTACAGACTGGGAACAAACATTTGGTAATACCATTTCAGACAAGAGTCTTGTAGCAAAAGTTTACAGAATACTCCTGGGCCTCCACAAGAAAAAGACTGAGAACCCAATTACAAAACAGGCAAAAGACATAGAAAGAATTTTCACAGAGGACGATATTTGAATGCCCAACAGACACATGAAGAAATGCCCCAAATCACTGGCAGTGTGAGATATGCAAATCAAAACCACAATGAACTACCATCTCACTCCAATAAGAGTGTTGTTGTTGTTGTTATGTGCCGTCGAGTCACTTGCAATTCATAGCGACCCTATGTACAACAGCCCTACACTCCGCTCTGTCCTGTGCCAATCGCACTGTCTCTGACACTCCCATCCTAATTATCCCAGTCACTGAATCAATCTACCTCATAGAGGGCTTTCCTCTCCTGCGCCGTCCCTCCACCCTCCCAAGCATGATGTCCCTCTGTAAGGACCGGTCTCTCCTCACAACATGTCCAAAGTATGTTAGACGGAGCCTCAGAATCCTTGCCTCCAAGGAGCCACCCGGTTTAACCCTTTCTAGGACAAATCTGTTTGTTTTCCTAGCAGTCCATGGTATTCCCAATACTCCTCTCCAGTACCACAGCTCAAAGGCATCAATTCTCCTTCTATCCTCCCTGGTCATTGTCCAACTCTCTGATGCATAACAAGTGATTGCGAAGACCATGGCCTGTATCAGATGCACCTTAGTCTCCAGAGAGACACCATTGCTCTTCAGTACTTTGGAGAGGTCCCTAACAGCAGACTTTCCCATTGCAACGCGCCTTTTAATTTCCTGGCTGCTGGTGCCAAGACTATTGACTATGGAGCCAAGCAAACTAAAGCTGTGTACAATCTCAATCTCTTCACCATCCATCCTGATGCTGCCAATTGGTCCAGTGGTGAGAATCTTTGTCTTCTTGACATTGAGCCTCAATCCATATTGCAGGCTGCAGTCCTTGACACTCTGCAGCAGGCGCTTCAGGTCCTCTTCAGTTTCAGCAAGCAGGGTTGTGTCATCCGCATAACGCAGGTTGTTGATAAATCGTCCACCAATCTTGACCCCACATTTCTCCTCATAGAGCCCAGCCTCCCGAATAATCTGTTCTGCATATAGGTTGAAAAGGTATGGAGATGGGATGCATCCCTGGCGTATGCCCTTCCCAATTTTGAACCATGCAGTGTTCCTTTGCTCTGTTCTGACGACTGCCTCCTGGTCCAAGTATAAGTTTCGCATTAGAACGATCAAGTGTTCTGGGATTCCCATTCTTCTCAGAGTCAGCCATAATTTGTTATGATCTACACAGTCAAATGCCTTTGCATAGTCAATGAAACACAGATAGACATTCCTCTGGTATTCCCTGCTTTCAGCCAAGATCCATCTAACATCGGCTACAATATCTCTAGTACCACGACCCCTTCTAAACCCAGCCTGGACTTCTGGCAGTTCTCTGTTGATGTGCTGTTCCAGTCATTTTTGGATAATCTTCAGTAAAATCTTGCTTGCATGTGAAATCAGTGAGATTGTTCTGTAGTTTCCACATTCTGTTGGGTCACCTTTTCTTTGGGATAGGAACAAATATTGATCTTTTCCAGTCAGTTGGCCAAGTGGTTGTTCTCCAGATTTCTTGGCACAACTTGGTGAGCACGCCCATGGCAGCATCTGTTAATGATCCTTTTCCAATAAGAGTAGCAAAGTTTAAAAGGGCAGCAAGTACTAGATGTTGGAGAGGATATGGTGAGAAAGGAACTCTTGGTGGGATTGTAAAATGGTGCAACCACTATGGAAGGCAGTTTAGCGCTTCCTTAAAAAGCTGAACATAGAAATTCCATATGACCCAGCTATTCCACTACTTGGAATATATCCTGAGAACACGAGAACTGAAGCACAAACTGAGATTTGTACACCAATGTTCATAGCAGCCTTAGTTACCATTGCAAGAACATGGAAACAGCCCACATGTCCAACCACAAACAAATGGATTGAGAAATTATGGTACATTCACACAATGGGATACTATACAGCACGCAGGAGCAGTAATTTTGTAAATTCTTTCCTAACTTGGGAGAGACTGGAGAGCATTATACTGATGAACTAACTCAGTTCCACAAGGATAAATGTTGTATAAAACCATTATTGTAGAATGAGTATAAGGATCCAGGAGGGGTGGGAGAGGCTGGAAGCAGAGGGATTAATCATCGGGTTGTACAATTTGATGGGTGGAGGGGTGAGGGAAATGGAAAGAATTTGTTCGAATTTGTATTAAAATTTTGTAAATAACGAAAAGAAAAAAGTATACAAAAAAAAAGAGAATCATTTGGTTGCATGGTTTGATGGGGGGAAGGATTGGTGGGTAAAAGAAATGGGAAAAATACGGTGTAAAAAAACAACGTATATGAACTTGGTAAGTAAACCAGTATAAAATGAACAATTTCTTTTTATAAAAGGGAAACCAATGACAGACATATTATTACATTGGAAAAGGTGCGAGCAAGGACCTGTTTAAAGAGCTGAAGAGCAAGAATGTGGTTTTAAAGGCCAAGGGGCACCTGCCCCAAGCCATGTGTTTCCCATCTCTTCATATGCATGTGAAAAAGTTGGACACTGGATTAGGAAGACCGTAGAAGACTTGATGCTTTTGAGTTACAGTGTTGGCTAAGATTACTGAAAATCTCATGGTCTGCCAAAAAACCCAAGTCTGTTTTGAAAGAAGTACAGCCAGAGTGTTCCTTAGAAAAAAAGCAATGGAAAGGCTTCATCTCACATGCTTTGGGGGCCTGTTAGCAGGAAGGGCCAGTCCATGGAGAGGACATAATGCTTGGAAAAGTAGAGGGTAAGTCAGAGGAGGCCCCTCAGGAGATGGGTTGGCACCGTAACTGCAGTGACAGCTTAGGCAGAGATCATGAGGATCGCATGGGATGGTAGGGTCTTACATGTAGGGGTACAACGAGCTGGAGCCAACGTGACAGCACCTAACAGTAACCACCACCAAAGCTCATTAGTGGTTGTCAGGGCCGGTGGGAGGGAGAAAGTCAGAGCCATGTTTAGAAAACACTGACTTTCTGTTTATAGTGATGGGAATCTGGCAACAGATGCTGATGATGGCTACACGCGATTGATGTAACTGATGCCACGAAACTGTACCTAGAAGCCCTATTAACGCAATGACTAAGTGCTTGGCAGTTAAATGAAAAGGTCTGAGGTAGGAACCCGAGAGCCACCCCTTGGGAGAAAGATGTGGCTGTCTATTTTCTTAAAGGTTACAGCGACAAAATCCTGTGGGGCAGACAGTTCCACTCCACTTAAAGAATCACTCTGAGCCAGAAGTGACTTGATGGTAGTTGTTAAGTGCTGTCAAGTGAAACTCATGCTGACCCTATGAGCAACAGATCCCACCCCCGTCCTAACCTGTGCCAACCTCAGAATCTCTAACACACTTGAGCCCATTGCTACAGTCACTGTGTCAATCCACCTGGTTGAGAGTCTTTCCAATGTCCCAAACATGATGTCCCTCTCTAAGGAATAGCTTCTCTGAGCAACAGGCCCAGAGTATGCAAGACCCAGCGTCATCATCCTCACCTCCAAGGAGGACTCGGACTTCCCCTTTTCCAAGACACATCTGTTTGTTCTTTGGCAGTCCATGGGATATTTAGGACTCTCCTCCAACACCACAACTCAAAGGCTTCAATGCACCCTAAAATTGCATATGTGAAACTGGCAAATGTTGCACTATAGGGGTTTTTTTATTTGGGTGTTTGGGGGGGTGTGTACAGTCAAATCAGATCTGACTGGTACAGGAGGAGATTGTCCCTCCTTCTCCAGCAGAACATCTGGTGGATTTGAACCATGTACCTCTGGGATTGCAGTGCAACTTCTTGTCACTAGGTCACCAGAGCTCCTTACACTATAGGTATTTTTGAGCAATAATTTAAAAAATTTGTATTATTTCTTTTGGTGCCAAAGTAAAGAATGACAGCTTTGTCATTTGAGAGTGGAAACTACTCCATGGAAGAGAAGTGACCAGGAGGGGGCGCAGTGAGCTTGTTTGTTTTGTTTGCTTTGCCCGGATGGAGGAGTTCACCTAGGATCTTGGTCTTAATGACCGAGGGAGCTCTGATGGCTCAGTGGTAAGGAGTTGTGCTGCCAATCCAAAGACACCCACTTTGAATCCACCAGCTGCTGCCTGGGAGAAAGATGGACAATGTCCTCCTCTGTGCAGTTTACAGCCTCTGAAAACCCCCTGGAGGGTCAGCTATGAGTCAGTTTTGACTCAAGGATACATCACAACTGCTCTCTTTAATTCTGAACTAAACCTGTGCCATGCTAATCATTAGTAAGGTTGGAAAAGTTGGCAGGGTGGGTACCAGAAACCATGGCTCACCTCTTTGCTTTATTCCATCAGCTGTGTGAACTTATTAAGGTTGCTTGACATCTCTGAACCCAGTTGTTCGTTGGCACAATGAAGGAGTTGGAAATGACGGTCTTCCAGCTCCATATTGTGTTCAAGTAGAACTCATTGCTGTCGAGTCAGAATTGACTCATAGCTGGCTTTTCAGTGGGGTTTGTGGAGGCTGTAAATCACACAGGAAATTACCCATCCTTTTGCAGAGAATTCCCATTGGAGGATTGGACCTGGCAAAGGCGTGACTTTTAGCATAGCATTGTCCCTCTCTATCAATGTGTAACATCACATCACCAGAGTTTTCTGTGGAGGAAAATGTGGGCCAGAAAGGAGCCGGGTTCATACACCTTTACCCAACCCGCTGTCTTCAAGTCAATTCTGACTCATAGTAAACTTCCACTGGGATTTCAAGACTGATTGTCTTTCTCCCACGGAACTGCTGGTGGATTCCAATTACCTAATACTCGGACAGAAAGTACACAGAGGAAGATCACAGAATCATCATCCTGCTCTGCTGGGGAGAAAGACCAATCATTCAGCAAGTGAACAAACTGTGTACGTACCTAGTTCACAGAAAAGGATGTACAAGTAGATTTCATCAAACTAGATGAGGGTCAGGAGTGCCAGTGGCATAGTGGTACATCAGACTGCTTATCAGAAGGTCAATGGTTCAAATGCACTAAGCACTCGCTGGTCAGGAGAGAGTCTCCTCCCATAAACATTTACAGCCTCAGAAACTGGTGGAGGGTAACTGCAAGTCAAAGACTTCATGGCAAACAACAGATGCTGGTGAGGTTGTGGAGAGATAGGAACTTATTCACTGTTGGTAGGAATGTAAAATGGTACAACCACTATGGAAGGCAGTCTGGCACTCTCTTAGATAAGAGTTGGAAATAGAAATATCATTTGACCCAGCAATTCCACTGGGAATATACCCTAACAAAACCAGAGCCACGACTCAAACAGATGTATGCACACTCGTATTTATTGCTGTATTATTGATGATAACAAAGAGATGGAAGCAACCCAAGTGCCCATCAAAAATGAATGGATAGGAAAACAGTGGTACACCATGGAATACTACGCAGCGGTGCAAAACAATGAAATAGTAAAACATTACACAACACGAGGGAGCCTTGAGGACATTATGGTGAGTGAAATATCTCAGTCACAAGAGGACAAATGCTGCATAGCACCAATATTATAAAATATGACAGACATAAAGGGGTTGAGGAAGGAATGGGGAAAAAAAGAGTGGATAGATAATGAACACTGCATTTGAACAGATGAGGAGGAGGAGAATTGTCCAAAAGGAATATATCATTATGCATTGTACGTATGAGAACAATCTGGAACAAGAGGTGCATTGCAAGGTAGGCCTGGGTGGGGGAAGAAAATGTGCAACAATGAATAAAAGAAGGGAAAGAAAAAAATTGACTTGATGGCAGTGGATAAGAGAGGTTCAACCTCAGGCATAAAATAAATGTAACTGAAAGGTTCCACTTGCATTTCTTCAAACAAAAACTAAACACACATCCCAAGTGACCTAGCTCCGCTTCAAGAGAAATGAAAACATATGCTTAAAGATGCATATGCAAGTGCAACAATGAATGAATGGAAACCCAAAATCTCTGTAAATGTTCATTAAAATTAATAAAATTTAATTTTAAAAAAAGACGCTTATGCAAATATTCATAGCAGTTGGGGGTCTCCCCACAATAGCTCCAAAGTACAAACAACCCAAATGTTCATCGTAAAGGTGAATAAAACAGACAAACCACAGTACATTCATACAATCCAGTCACAGTTACATTTAAAAAGAAACAGCTACTGATACAAGGAGGCCTGGTGGAATAGTGTGTTTATGGGTTGGTCAGCTATTTGCCAGGGGTTGATGCACAAATTATTAGGTTTTATAATCGTGGTCTTATATAAGAATTGTCCTTTTGTGATTGACTTACAGCCTTCAACATAATTTATTCTAGGTTTGTCGATGGTATGCAACATTTCTAGATGTCATTATTGTTATTCAGTGTTGCATAGTACTCCGTTGTGTGACTGTCTTGTCATTTCTTAAACCATCCATCCATCGATGGACATTTGGGTGGCTTCCATCTCTTCACTATCGTAAATGATCTTGCCATAATGCTAGGCTACTTTCCATTAATAATGGCTGCACTCTTTCACATTCTCCCTTTCAGTGTAAGAGTTCCAATCTCTCCACACCCTCACCTGCATTTGTTGTTTACGCCCCCATGAACTTTGCTATGAGCATTACGCTCTTTTAAGATCAGTGTGTGATCAAAGTGACACAGCAATGCAACTGATCAGATCAGGAAACTTAGGTGACAGTGAGTTTGTTAAGAGGGAACAAATCAGGAAAAGGGACGAGAATACTTGCACAAGGTGAAGAAGGGAGTCAGTGTCACTGAGTTGTACACACAGACACTGCTGAATTGTTGTCTCAATAACAAAAGGATGTTTTTGAAAAGTCACACATTCATTTTGCAAAATATTGGTAGGGGTGCAGGGAAAAGTAAAAATAAGGTATCAAGGCTCTGAGGGGTCTCTACGGAGTTTCTACTCTCCTGGGGTCATTTTCCTCAGAGTAAGAGAAAAAACACAAAGGAGGCTGCAGACCCTCTGAATGCTCCACAACCACTCAATCACTTCACATCTTGTACCTGAGGATCCGAGTCCAAACCCCCGCCCAGGCCACACGCCTTAAAGCACCAAGAGGAGCCTTCAGATCATACCAGACTGACTCCATGAAGCTAGCTAGGAATGCTGGGAGGGATCGACACTCTGAGGGCCTGGGATTTGGGGGCCTGGAGGAAGTCCAGGGGTACCTACCCTCTCCTCTTTGCGTCCCAACCTGTTCCTGCTCCCAACCCCACCCTACTTCACTCACCCTAAGCTTAGAGAATACACAGGACTCACCCAGCGCCTGGAAGCTGACCAGGATGCGAGCAGTAAGCGTGTCCCAGCCCCACCCATCGACCCCTCCTTATACCTGTTAGCAGCAGGAGGTCCACCTGGGCCTCCTAATTGGCAACTAGGAATTACCTATTCATTTTGCTCACCTGGCGCTCCAGTGCCCAGCCTCTGTCCTGGCTCCATTCCTCACCGTGAAAGGCTTCAAGTCCTGTCTTCTTTGCTGTCTCCTAGCCCACCCCCATCCTGCTGTCCATCTGTCACACTGTGATGATGTGGGTGTTGCTGTGATGCTGGAAGTTCTGCTGCTGGTATTTCAAATACCAGGAGCACCACTCATGGTGGACAGGTTTCAGCGGAGCGCTCAGAAAAAGAGAGACTAGGAAGAAAGGCCTGGCTATCTACTTCTGAAAAGAAGCCAATGAAAACCTTATGACTCCTGACGGTACAGTGTCCTGTACAGTGCTGGAAGACAAACCTCCGGAGGGGGAAGGCCCTCAGATTACACAGGAGCTAAGAAGGGCTTGAGGTCATCAATGATGGTGAAGATGGCATAAGACGGGGAATGGGGTCATCTTGAGTCAAAACTGACTTAACACCAACAACCCCTCACCCACAAGCTTTCACCTGAGAGTCCAAGACAGCCAAACTCTAGAATGCTCTGTTGTTATGTGCTGTTGTGTCACTTGCGTGTCATAACGACCCTGTGTACAATAGCCCTATACCCTGATCTATCTTGTGTCAATCTTACTGTCTCTGACACACCCCCTCTCCATTACCTCAGTCACTGGCTCAATCCTCATCTAGGATCTTCCTCATCTACGGTCTTTCTCTCCTGCGCTGTCCCTCCACCCTCCCAAGCATGACATCCCTCTCCCAGGACTCTCCCAGGTCCCTCCTTGCAACATGTCCAAAGTATGTCAGATGAAGCTTTACAATCCTTGCCATGTGTAATTCCTATTTTGAGATATTCCCGCACATTCTATCAAGCCTTCCACAAATCTGGCTTGCTAGCAGAGAGTTCAGAATGAGGGTAGCATGGTGGAGTGGACTTGGGGGGAGGGACTGAACAGCAACGAAAGGATTTTTTTTTTTTTACTTTTCAAAAAGACAAGCGAATTGGGGGCAGGGGTGGTCAGGGAGTAAAGTGCAACAACGAATGAATGGAAATCCAAAGTCAATAAACTTTCATTAAAATAAATTTAAAATTTAAAAAAAGAGAGAGAGAGGAGAGGAACTTGGAACTGGGAGGTTGGAACCGCTTGTCTCAGCCACGCTTCAGGCCACGATTCTTGGTTGATTAACTGCTTCCAATTCGTTTATTCCCCCTGCTTCCCTCCTCCACAAACTCAAACAAGTATTGAACACTTAAATCTAGCCCAGCACCATGTTAGTAGCAAAAGATGGTGAAAACTCTGTTCCTTTCCTCTAACTCTACACCTGGCCTTTTAAATATAATTTGAGCACCTCTTTGTTAACATTCTTCCTACATTTCTTCATGGTTACTAACTCATTGAAAACACACATCCCAATTTGCATTACCTTCACCACCACTCAGTCCTCACTTCAGCAACTGCCTGCAGCGAACCCTACACACTGGACTTGTTTTTTCAACGAGGTGTCCGTAACAAATGGACCCGTATAGAACGGGAGAGTAATGTCAAACTGAAAAGCAATTTCCCACAGGATAAATAAAAGCAAAGTCATTGGCACTGAATCAGTTCTCACTTAGCGACCCTCGAACTGCCCCAAAGATTTCCAAGGACACCATTTTTATAGAATCTGTCACATCTTTCTCCCATGGAGAGGCTGGTAGTTTGAAACCACAGATCTCTTGGTTAACGGCCAAGTACTTAACTACTGCACTACCAGGGCTCTTAAGCCCTCATAACTTCATTAAAAAGTAAAACAGAAATAGACTTACTGGACTGCGTGAGGCTGGAAGATTCTCCAAGATTACTGCCCCCGATGTTCTTCAGACTTTGAACCAAATTAATCCCCAAGGTTACATCATAGGTACGTAACAAACTGGCTTTAAAAAATTATGATTATCACCTGTAAGTATCATGCCCCTTTAAAGACAATCACCTGAAACCAAATGGTAAACAACTACTTGAAAACAAAGATGAGACAGTAAGGGCTTTGGGAGACTAGAGTCACAAAAATAGAACCACCAGAAAGGGGGGGGGGGCGCAATGAACATGTTCATACATTTGGGAAGAAGATAACCAATGCTACCTGACAACCTGTGGTGTAGAAATTGTTGAAATGGAACTAAACCGCTGTGCAAAACTTACTGAAAACACAATAAATTTTATTTCTTTTTTTTAGCAAGCAAAAGAAAAATTAGAGCATTTTATTAGAGTTAAGAGGGTTCCTGAGCTTGACTCATTAATATAAATACAGCGTGCATTGCCAAAGGGCAGGGGGGAAGAGAAGAGGTGAAGAGAGATGACAAGAACAGCTCTGGTTGTTGATCTCCTCATAGTCTGGGGAGCAGGAAGCAACGAGAATAAAATATGTCACAATGTTGTGAAATTCACCTAATAATAAAATTAACTAGTAAAAGCGAACAAATCAGTAATGGTTGGCACATGCACAGTGTCATGTTGTTTTGCACCACAGAGTCGGAATCTACCCACAGCTGACCCTCCAGCAGGTTTTCAGAGGCGGTTAATCGCATGGGAGGAGACTGTCCATCCTTTTCCTGCGGAGCAGCAGCTGGTGGCCTCGAACCATGTGCCTCTGGGATTGCAGTGTAGCTTCTTGCCACTAGGCCACCGGAGCTCCCTCACAATGTCATATGGCTATCAATTCTACCTAGTTCCAAAATATTATTATCATCCCAAAAATAAAACCCAAGTATCCTCCCTCTTCCCAGCCACTGCCAAACACTAAATCTAACTTCTGCCTCTCTGGATTTGTCTGTTCTGGACATTTCCTATAAATGGACTCATACACACAGACACTATACTCTCAGACACACCTACAGAGTCTCCCAGACATACACACCCTCACTCAGAGACACCTAGGAGGACAGACCTGCACACTACACACACACACACACACACACACACACAAACTACGCTCCGCATGTGTAGAACCATACTCTCACACTTTCTCTCTCTACCATGCACCCCTTCTTTTCTTGCTTCACTTTCCCTCTCGCACATCCCCACTCCCATCCAGAGACACTGTCTTAGCCCCGTCTCCATCACACACGCACACACCAGGCACTGACATAGGCCTGAATTCATCTACAACAGGGCAGGGTGTGAACCGAGGAGGAAGTGAGACCATTAGAGAGACAGCTGAGCTGGGAACCTGAGCCTGTCCAGCAGCAAGGATGGGGTCCCTGACTCTGGGAGGGGTCCACCCTCCCATTGCTTCTCTTCTGGGAGGTTCAAACAGGCTGGAGGAGCCACAGACACAGGTGTTCTGCCTGGAGGGGCCTCAGCCTTGACCCACGGTCTCCCCACCAGACAAACAATGAGGTCTGTTCCTGCCACCTGAACTTCAGGGCAGAAACGCAAATTATGGCTTTAAGAGGGATTCCAAATAGCCACTTAAATTTTTACTGTCCACTCCCTTGGCCTAGACACCCAGGGACAAGCACAAGCAACAGAAGCACTCCCCACTCGAAGCTAAAAAGTGATGGAGACGTTTGCCACTTCCTCTCTACCCACAATTTCTGGTTGGGGGTGGCAACCAAAACCCTGACCAGGAGCCCAGGTCAAGCACGGAAGCCCCTCTCATAGGTGAACACCGGGAGAGGAGCCCTGTTGGGGTGCCCCTTGTGGGCAGGTTTCTTAAATAGCATACCCTGGCCCACCTTCACCATAACCCACCTTCACCACAACCCACCTTCTTAGCGGAAGCACGGCCTTTCCTGCTGGTCTCCAGGAAGTGGAGGTGTGAGCTGGAGACAAGCATCAGCTCGCAAGGGCGGCCATCCTAAGAGCTAATGGAAGAACCACGAATTTCAACAGAAGCAAGAAAACCACAAATGAAATAAAATACACACACCAGCCAGTCTCCATACCCAGTTTGTGGGTTCAAATCTAAGAAGTCATCTTCTGATCAGAATATCTGAATGGCATGTCAGAGAATCATCTAAACACCAGGGGCCTGTTGTACTTCATTTCACTTGGGTCCACAATCAACACCCCTGAAAATGACAGTCAAAAAAACCAAAAGACAAGCTGCACTGTAATCCCAGAAGTGCACGGTTCAAATCCACCAGATGCTCCGCTGGAGAAGGAGGGACAATCTCCTGTACCAGTCAGATTGACTTGAAGGTACACACACACACACACTAATTTTTTTTAAAAAAATCAAAAAGACATGTTGCATTGTCAAGGATCTCTCCAAAGTGCCAAAAGCAAGGATGTCCTTTGAAAGACTAAGGTGTGCCTGATCTGGGTCAAGATATTTTCAATTGCTTCATATGCATGTAAAAGTTAGGACAATGAATAAGAAAGATGAGAGAAGAATTGATGCCTTTGAATTGCGTGGTGTTTGCAGAGTGTTGAACACACCATGGATTTCCAAAAGAACAAACAGCTCTGTCTTGGAAGGAGTAGTTGGCTCAGGGTGAAGCAGGTCAGCCTGAGGCTCAAGCGTACTGTTTCGTCACTGTGTCATTCTAAATCCTAAAGGCCAGCACACACCTTAAGAACGTTTATGAATTACGTTCCATGACTTTTACCTCAATTAAAAAGCAAAGCAACCACCTGGAGTGAGGATAGGGTCCTGAGTGGCCTGGGCTCAGGTTTCTCTGTTAATTCAGCGCTTTACACATGGCAGGGGACAAGCCACGCTAATCAGCAACAAACCAGATAAGCCAGACTAGAGGCTTCCAAATTTTGCTCTTTGTCACTTTGTTCTCACACACTTTGTCTGTGACTAGCGCACACGTGTATGTATACACAGCTGTGGGGCCAAGAGAGAAGTTTCACGAACAATCCTTTGCTTTGTGCTCTGTGAGGAGTCCCTGGGTTTTGTAAACAGTTAAGTGTTTAACTACTGTATTGGCTGAGAGGTTGGTGGTTTGAGCCCATTGTGAGGAGTACCTCAGAAGAAAGTCCTGGCAATCTGCTTCCAAAAGGTCACAGCTTTGAAAACCTCAAGCCATTTGACACAGGGCCACCAAGAACTAGACTTAACACAACTTGTGATACAGTGCAAAAGGACACACCCACGAAATTAATTTTTCCAGTTAGAAAACGAATGACAAAAATAATTTCAAAGACATCACAGCACAAAGATTTCTGAAAATATTTAAATGCACCAGCATTTTCCTAATACAGCAATGAAAAGTCTCAAATAGCAGGCTAGATGCATTAGATGGTGCACTTGTCTCTGAGCAGTTTTATTATTTTCTTTATATCTTCCTGAGCTTTGGAGTCTTGTTCCTTTAAAATTCTTGGATTTGGGGGGGGGGAGAAAAATCTGGTTTCTCTCTTTCATCACCCTGGCAGGCTCTCCTTTCAGTCCACCCATGTGCCGATGAAAAACAGACGGCCCATTGTAAACAGGCTGAGTAATAAAAGCAGGAGATAACTTTAATAGGATCCAAAATGCAAATTGTAATTTTGGCCAGTAAAATTCCAACGTCTCGATTTACAACCAGCAAAGGTCTTGAGCCCAAAGAGTCAGAGTAGTTTAACCTCCCAAAGAGAAGAAAAAAAAACAGCCAAAGTGTGTGTGTGCTCGTGTGTGTAAACAACATTTATAAATAGCTCTGCACCAGCAAGAGCGTTCTCACCAGCAACAAGGATGACCATTGTCCCAGAGGAAACATCTGACGGGTAGTGCTGTGGTCAGCAAGGAATCCTGGGCTTCCCCAGTGGCTTAAACAGACGTGCTAACAGGAGTGGGTCAGATGGGTAATTACTTTCAGTTTGAAACAAATGAAAGATACAAATAGGCATAGAGCCCTTTCCATAAACTAGTGAGACTCTGGGTTTGAAAAGGATGACTCCAAAGTCCCCAACAGATGGGGCCAGAACAAAAAAACCTTTTCCATTCATAAAAAAGACAACCTATTCACGTTGAACAGGAAAGTGGAAAAAGCCAATGACTGCTTCACACTCAGATACTGAGCATGTTTTGTTTTGTTTGTAAGATCTGTGTTCTGCAGTCCTTGAACTAGGGCTCTTGTTTTGAAGCCTTTGCACTGCATATGTAATTAATAACAGCTTGAGAGCATTCTCATACCACCATCTGAGAAGAACTGTTAAATATGCATGGCCTTGGAGTCTGTCGAACAACCAAACACCCCCCAAACCGCACATGACTAGATCTGGATAAACAGCAATTTCTCAGGCTCATAAATTAGAGTGTAAATGTCTATGCACACTGCCTTAAGATGCATTCTCTTCCTATCTGTCCCGAAATAAAGCGACATCATCAGGTAGGAAACGGGGAGGAAGGGCATTCATAGTCCTGGCGAGTTACAATGCCTCCTCTTCTGGCCTTTCACAACCTCCCCGATCAATTCACAAAGCAGGTTTTGTTCAGAGAATGAATGCAGACGGTTTTCTTCTGTGCGTTTTATTAAAACTTGAAAGCGATGGCTCACTGCCATCCAGGATACTCACTGGGTTCCAATAACCCAACGTCCAACCTGGGCTCAGGCCCAGTCCACCCAGCTCAGCCTCGGTCATCTTGACATTGCGGTGAGTTTCAAGTCTCTAAAACACTAGACTTCCTACCGTTTAAGGGTAAAAAGAGCCTTGGGAACACAAGAGAACTTTCTCCACACGGAAAGAACTGATAAATAGTTCACCGAGTGAACCAAGGACTTTATTTGTTAAAAGCAGAAAACAAACAGAAACCCCAAAAGTACTGTGTGGGTATCCATAGTCATTGGGGCGGGGGGGGGAATGACATACATCTGCAAAATACTAAGTGAATAAACTGAGTGTATGGCTAAGGTGCTACTACTCTCAGCCAACACACAGATTTCATTCAAGGGCTGGGTTTGATTTCTAGGTAATATTATTCATACTAATTTCTTGTGATGATTTGACTATCAAAAGGGGGGGAGAACTGCAGGACACTAAGCCAGCACTGTCTTGATTTCAGAAATGACCTGGCTTGCTGCTGCTCGAGTCCTGGGAATCTCCTCTTCAGATGTGAGAGACCAAACTACATTTCTGTGCTGTCAGACTCCTTTGAGAGAGGTCGCCAAGCCATTCTGCTCCGTAGGGCCCAGACATAGCTCAACTGGTGCCGCCCCCGTCTTCCCAAACACCACCTGGAACCACGAAGGGGCCCCACGTGGTGAGTTCATCAGAGAGCTTTTTAAGAACCACATAAACCCAATTAAAGGCAGTGGATGAAATGACTCATTTCCTCTGTCTTGTTCCAAAAAAAGAAATAAAACAAGGGAGAGTGGATTGGCAAATGTAAAAATGATACCAGCCCCACGGTTAAGGCAAAGAGTTTTCTATAAATCCTTCCTTTCAAAATCCTCTTCAGAGGTGTTTAAGACCGAAAGGAGGCTGTAAAACTCTTAAGACAAACAGGCGGTGAGGCGGGGAGTAGGGGAGCCCTTTGTGGAAAGGGGCTAAAGACTGGGCAGAGGGAGCCAAGGACCGACAGCCGATGACAAGATCCAGCCTGCTTTACAATCAGGCCTTCGTGACCTTGTGGCTCTGTGTCTGCTGGGTGTTAATAATCGCCCCACCCCTCCCCATACTTAAAAAAGACAAAATTAAAGTGAATTGGTGTGCTAATGAAAAGCCGGCAATGAACTTGATCAGAGGCAGACCCTTGAAGTTCGTAAGGCAAGATTTGTGTCCCCAGGGGGTGGGATGGCATAGCTAAGACGGCAGGCACCCCAGGCTGGCTGGTTCCAGCCCCGTGGGGCCAGAAGAGTCTCAAAAGATAAGGCAACTGTGGCTTCTCGGCTTGAGGCCACTGCCAGAGGGGGCCACTGAGGCAGGGCAAGGGGGCGCCCCTGCAGATCACCAGAGGATATTCCGTGAACGGGATGGATGAGCTAGGGTCCCGGTGGCCGGGTCCTGAACCCCACACGCGCAGAGAATGTCTTTGCCTGTCCGGTTCACCCCTCCAAGCAGCAATGTCTTGGGTTGGTGGTGTGTAACTTTTGACAACAGACCCCTGATGAGATAAGACACCCCCCACCCCTCCATGGCAGGACCTCCACCAGGGTGGGGCTGGGCGAGAGGCGAAGAAAAGGACTTCCTGCATTGCCTGCTGCCCGCTCGTCCGGCTGAGGCCTACAAGCGCTTGTAGGTGCCCAGCAGTGCTTTGCAGTTCGGGCAGTAGTGGTCCACGTCCTGCAAGGCGTCCACGCAGAAGGGGATGAAGCAGCAGCCTGCCACGCACCTGGGGGGACACAACAGTCACATTACCAACTGCAGAGGGGGGGAAAGCGGAGGCCCTACCCCCTAGAACCCGGGAGAGTAACCGTATTTGGATCGATCTAGGATATTTGCAGAGATCATTACGTTCAAGATTTTATGATGAAGTTATATTGGAGGAAGAGCTGCTCTGGTGGCATAGCGTACTGGGCTGCTAACCACAAAGTCGGTGGTTCAAATCCATCAATGACAGTCTCTTTCCCATTAAGATTTACAGCCTCAAAAACCTGATGGAAGGTCATTATGAATTGGAACAGACTTGATGGCACTGGGCCTTTTGGTTCTAGGTCCAAAAGCTAAAACTCAAAACCAGATTTGTTACCATCTGGTCAACTCCAATTTACAATGATCCCATGTGTTACAGGACCACAGGGCTTTTCTGGCTATTATTGATATAAAAAAGAAAAAAAGAGACTGCCAGGCCATTCTTCTGAAGCACCTATGGTGGGTTTGAACCTCCAACCTTGTGTTTAGTAGTCAAGGGCAAAACACTTATGCTACCTAGGGCTCTTTTTAAATCCACTGACAAGTGTCCTTATGAGAGAATGGGGGGAGAAATTGGAGATACACAGGACAAGAGGAAAGAGGAGAGAGTGTGTTGATGGTGGCAGAGCCTCGAATTAAGCAGCCACAAGCTAGCGAAGCCTGGGGGGCCACCAGCAGCTGGAGAAGGCCAAGGAAGATTCTCCCCAGAGCCTTTGGAGGGAGCAGGGCTCTACAGAAACCTTGAGTCTGAACCCTGGCCTCCAGAACTGTGAGAGAACACATCTCTGCTGTCTTAGACTACTAAGTTTGTAATAATTTGTTACAGCAGCAGTAGGAGACTAATACTTGGAGCAATGCCAGCAGTCCCAGAGAGAGGGCTGGTTGGAAGCTAATTTCTAAACGTGGCTCCTATGGATATCTTCCAAGGTCTTAGGTCAGGAGTTGGCAAGCTTTTTTTGTAAAGGATTATGCAATCTCTGGTGCAACTCCCCAACTTTGTCCCTTCGAGCCTGAATGCTTGCCAGAGACAACACAGAAACACAAAGGTGTGGTTACACTGGCTGAAACTCAAAACAGCAGAGGCCGTGTATGGCCCCAATGCCATAATTTGCTAACTCCTCTCTTAGACTATGGCTGTTTTAAGATTATCTATATAGAGAGGGTCCCTCTTACAGAAGCAGCCAAATAAGGCTTCCCAAACAGCACCTCCCTTAACCTACACTGTCAGTCACCAGAGACAGGAATGATCTTCAATCAGCCTTAACAATCGATGTTTACCAAAGGTGCAGTTCAACGAACACAGAGAAGAAACATAATGTTTCATTGGAAGATCCTGACTCACTCACAAAGCCTGAATCAGGAACTATTCAGATGAAAACAAGTTGCTTGTAAAAGAAACTTCCTCCATTTGTCTAAGTTTACCAGAAGCTCAAAAACACTCACTTCTGCTAAGTCATCCCTTATTCACAGTGACCCTCCACTGGATTTCTGAGGCTGTAAATCTTTATGGGAAGAGGTCACCCGTATTTCTCTGACAGAGCAGCTGGTGGACCTTTTGGTTAGTAGCCAGACAAGTTAGTCTAACCACCAAAGTTATTGACATGAAGAGAATTCTGACCCACAGTGATCCCTTTTTGGGTTTCTGAGGCTGTCAATCCTAATGGGAGGAGATTGCCCATCTTTGCCCAGAGTAGATTCAAAACATGGGAGAACAGCAGCCTATTGGTTGGCCACACAACATGTTATGGACTACAGCACCAGAGTTCCTTAAATAAAAGGTTGTTGTTGTTGTTGTTGTTGTGTGCCAATGACTTGGAACAGACTCATAGCTGACCCTCAGCAAGTTTTGAGAGGCTGTTTATAGCATGCGAGGAGATCGCCCATCTTTCTCCCTTGGAGCAGATGGTGGATTTAAACTGCCTGCCTTTGGACTGGTGGGGCAACTCCTTACCACTAGGCCACCAGAGCTCCCTAACTAAGGAGTAGTGAGTCCATTTAGAGACCACTCTCCACTCTTACCTACAGTTTGCCTCTATGGTTTACCTGTACAGGTAAGCAGTACCACATACACACACATAGTACCACGTGTACACACATTCCCTTATTTTATCTTCAAATATATATATATATATATATATATATATATATATATATATATAGTCCTCAATTTACAGATGATTTTAGATAGATAGATAGATAGATAAATGATCCTCAATTAGTATGTGAGAAAGCTCAGAGACATGAAGTCACTTGTCCAGGGTCACACAGAAAGCATGTGGTAGGATTTGAATCGACACTACTACATTTAAGGGGGAAAAGAAAAGAGAATTTAAAAAGTCAAATCATCTGAAGCTAACTTACTCCCTTTCCTTAATTTTCTTTTCCACGGAGGTTTTTTTTTGTTGCTGTTGTTCACAGAATCTTTAAATAGCCATTAAAGATATTATAATTATACAATTTCCTTCTACATTCTTAATTGAGAGAATATGAACGTGAAATAGGTAATAATTTTTTAAAAGACTGTAATATTAAATCCCCATTTCTTTGTAGCTGTGTCAGAACGGACTCCAAGTTCCAAGGCTGTGAATTCCAGGGAGGAGACCACCCGTGTTTCTCCTGAGGAGCTGTGGGGGGATTCAAACTACCGGAGACCTTCTGGTTAGCAGTTCGAGGCCACGCCAGCCTGTTCTCCTTTATACTGCCTAGGTCATAGGCATGTTTTCACGGAAGCTGCAGAATCTCTGAGAGAAAAATTTCCTTGAATACCAGCTTCCTTGACCTTTCATGTAGCCTTTTCTGCCCCAGGGAAGAAGTCATGAGCCGGAACTGTATGTGGGTGGGGAGAAACCTATCAACTTTATTCTCTGTCCTTCCCTAGTTACTGTGTGAGCTGAGGTTATTGCCCTTACTCACGTACCATCGAGTGGGAACTGGCTCATAGATGATCCTCCTCCGGGGTTTTGGAGGCTGTAAATGGCACGGGAGGAGATGAACCATCATTCTCCCTCGGAACAGCTGGTAGATAGAAACTACCTGCCTTTGGGTTGGCAATGCAACTCCTTACCATTAAGCCACCAGAACTTCCTACTTAATCTATGACCTGAAAGATGAGAATGAATCTCTCTGGGATTAATAAATCGAATTAATAAATTGCTGTTGTTGTTACATGCCATCAAGTCGCTTGCAACTCATAGTGACCCCATGTACAACGGCCCTAAACTCTGCTCTGTCCTGTGCCAATCGCACTGTCTCTGACACACCCATCCTGATTACCCCAGTCACTGAATCAATCCACTTCATAGAGGGCCTTCCCCTCCTGTGCTGTCCCTGCACCCTCCCAAGTATGATGTCCCTCTCCAAGGTCCAGTTCTTCCTTATAACATGTCCAAGTATGTCAGATGAAGCCTCAGAGTCCTTGCCTTCAAGGAGCAGTCCGGTTTAACCCTTTCCAGGATGAATCTGTTTGTTTTCCTAGCAGTCCATGGTACATTCAATACTCTTCTCCAGCACCACAGCTCAAAGGCATCAATTCTCCTTCTGTCCTCCCTAGTCATTGTGCAACGCTCTGATACATAACAAGTGATTACAAAGACCATGGCCTGCATCAGATGCACCTTAGTCTTCAGAGAGACACCATTGCTCTTCAGTACTTTGGAGAGGTCCCTAACAGCAGGCTCTCCCATCGTAACACGTCTTTTAATTTCCTGGCTACTTGTGCCAAGAGTGTTGACTGTGGAGCCAAGCAAACTAAAGCTGTGAACAATCTCAATTTCTTCACCATTCATCCTGATGCTGCCAATTTGCCCAGTGGTGAAAATTTCTGTCTTCTTGATATTGAGCCTCAATCCATACTGAAGGCTGCAGTCCTTGACCCTCTGCAACAAGTACTAATTAATAAATTGTTGTTGTTGTTGTTATGTGCCACCGAGTAGCTTGCGACTCATAGTGACCCTATGTACAAGAGCTCTAAATGCCGTTCAACCCTGTGCCAACTTAGCCATCCCAAACGCACTTTTTCCCACCACTCCAGACACAGAATCGACCCATCTCATTGAAGGTCTTCCTCTCCTTCGCCGCCCTTCCACTCTGCCAAACATGATGTCCCTCTCCAAGGTCCAATCCCTCCTTGCAACATGCCCAAAATATGTCAGACGAAGCTTCAGAATCTTTGACTCCAAGGAGCATTCCGGCTTCACCTTCTCCAAGACAAACCTGTTTGTTCTCCTAGCAGTCCATGGTATATTCAATACTTTTCTCCAGCACCACAGCTCAAAGGCATCAATTCTCTTTCTATCAACCCTATTCACTGTCCAACTCTCTGATGCATAGCATGTAATTGTGAAGACTCTAGCCTGGAACCTTAGTCTCCAGCCTGACGTCATTGCTCTTCAGTACTCTTGAGAGGTCCCTCACAGCCGACTTTCCCAACGCAATTCATCTCTTGATTTCCTGGCTGCTGTTATCTAGAGTGTTGATTGTGGAATCAAGTAAACCAAAACTGTTAACTATCTCAATCTCTTCACCATCCATCTTGATAATGCCAATTAGCCCAGTGGTAAGAATCTTTGTTTTCTTGACATTGAGCTTCAATCCATATAGAAGGCTGCAGTCCCTGACCTTCTGCAGCAAGCGCTTCAGGTCCTCCTCAGTTTCAGCAAGCAGGGTTGTGCCATCTGCATAAAGCAGGTTGTTGATGACTCTTCCACCAATCCTGATGCCACATTCCTCCTCATACAGCCCAGCATCTCGGATGATCTGTTCTATGGAGACAGAACACATCCCTGACGTGACGAACCCCCTTCTTGATTTTGAACCATGTAGTGTCTCCTTTTTTTTTAGGAAGGGAAAACATTCTTCCTTCTTGACCTAAGTCACAAGCAGATGATGGGGAGGAATCAGCCGGCTGCACAAGCACTTTGGGGAAGAAATGTACCAACAGCACATCTGCCAAAGAAGTAAAGGCAGCCCCCGCCCTGCTACAAGGAGCCCTGGTGCACAGAGGTTAAGTGCTTGGCTGCTACCTGAGAGGTGGGCAATTCACACCCACCAGCAGCATTTCAGGAGAAAGACTACAGCTGTGGAGACCCCTCAAGGCAGCTCTACTCTGGCCCACAGGGTCACCATGAGCTGGAATCAACAGCTTTGAAGAGCTGGTCCCCATTAACACACACCAGTGGTTCCCAGAGAAGTTCACGTGGCCAGGAAAAGATGAGGGCACTGTGGTGGTCTCATAGGGAGCTGTGCTGTGGACCACAGAGCTGCACCTCTCTGCAGATTCAAGTCCACCAGAGGCTGCAAGGAAGCCAGATGGGATCCTCCCTTGCCATTTACAACCTCAGAAACCCAACAGAGGGTCAACCATGAGGTGGCTTTGGCAGTGAGTTTATGAGACTTTTACCTGCTCAGGGAGGGGGGAAAACTCAATAATTATCTTTCTTCAAGTTTCTGTCCCAGAACAGAACTATAATCTCTCTAAACATAATACTCTGGGTGTAGACATAAATATTTACACAGGCCTCCAGCGAAGGCAACGGGAAACATACTCGAAGTCACAAAAGGATAAGAGGTTTGTGAGAGATTATGTAAAGCATTTTAACGTACAGATTGTTTAAAGCTTTGCTTGGAGTCAAGCAAACAGCAGTACCGAGGGCATGAAAAGCTAGAAGGAAAGCAATCTCTATGTGAATCGCCCCACATGGAGGTGGGTGACTCTGATGCTTGTCCCTACATGCACGAGGGAAGGGCCACAGAAACGCTGCAATAGTAACTTGCAGAGCAGATGTGCTCAAGAGCAGTGATTCTCAACTAGGGACAAGTGTGCCCTGGTGGCACAGTGCATAAGGCCCTGGGCTGCTTAGCAAAACATCAGTGGTTTGAATCTACCAGTTGCTCTGATTAAAAAAGACAGGCAGCTTCTTCAAATGCCAAACCACCGTCGAATAGATTGAGAAATTATGGTACATTCCCACGATGGGATGCTACGCAGCACACAGGAGCAATGATTTTGTATATTACGACCTAACTTGGGAGGGTCTGGAGGGCATTATGCTAAGTGAACTAATTCAGTCCCATAAGGACAAGTACTGTATAAGACCATTATTATAGAAATAGAAAGAAAACGAGTAAAATGGGTATGAAGATCCAAGGAGGGGAGGGGAAGAGCAGAGAGGTGAGGATAGGCAGGATCTCACAATTTGATGGGGAGGGTGAGGGGTCGGAAAGGAAATGGGAAAGATGTGGTGTGAAAATCAATGTATACGAACTTTTCAAGTAAACCAGTATAAAATAAAAATAATACTTTTTTTAAAAGATGGGCCGCTTCTTGTAAAGATTTAGTTTCAGAAACCCAATAGACAGTTGCTATGAATGAAAACTAACTGGATAGCTAGGGTTTTGGGGTTTTCCCGCAAGAAAAGCACCCCGGTGACACAATGGATAGAGTACTCGCTGCTAACAGAAAGATCAGTAGTTCGAACTGAAAACCACTCCCCAGAAGGCAGATGTAAGATAACACCCTCCCAAGTCCTACAGGGAAGTGAAGTAGCCTCGCAGGTCCTATAAGGGAGTTTGACTCTACCCATGCGGCTGGGAGTCAGAAACGGCTCAGTGGCAAGAGCGGATTCTGTTGCTGTTGTTGGGAGCAGCATTGTTTGTTTCCTGCAAAGGGAGAGGAAGAGGGCGCCCAGGGAGTGGGCGTGGGCTGCAGACTCACCCCAGCAGGCAGAGGCTCCCGCAGGAGAGCCAGGTGAGCGCCCCGGCGTTGTAGGACAGCCGCGTCACGATCATCTTGTTGCAGGAAGGACAGCACATCTGGACCGGGCGGTCGAAAAACGAGATGGGCTGCTGCACGTACACAGTCTGCACAGCTACTGAGGGCGGGAGCAGGAGACAGAGAAGCTCAGCAAACAAAAATGACACCAGCAAACAGCACAGGGGTGGAACACACAAGGACGCAGGGGCCAGACCTCCACGGCCTTGCACCAAGGGACAAACGAACCTCACTGCCCATGGAGACAGATTAAGTGGGTCTGGAGTTGATCCCCAAACTGTCTCCCATTCCTCCCAAATCACTCCCTTAAGGTGGTCTGAAGACAGTAATCACGAAAACAGTGATGGTGTGGGCTTGGGCCTCAGTTTTCTTACTTGGGGGATGACTGGATACCAGGTATATG
Source organism: Elephantulus edwardii (assembly GCF_000299155.1). Lineage (NCBI taxonomy): Eukaryota > Metazoa > Chordata > Mammalia > Macroscelidea > Macroscelididae > Elephantulus > Elephantulus edwardii. The sequence goes on from NW_006399895.1 coordinate 87,434, forward strand.
GGAAGAGATGGCTAATAGGTTTAAGGGTGTGTTTTTTTGGGGGTGAGGGAGAGCTATGGAATATTCCAGAATTTGGCCAGTGCTGATGGTTGCACATTGTGACTCTACCAAAAAAGCCCTCCAAATTGTATACGTCCAATGGGTAAACTTGATAGTTGTTCTTTAGTAACTGTTGAGAGAACTCTACTGGGTCGACTATTAGAGAGCATGTCTGTGGCTGGTGCGGGGTTCATCCTCTGAATGGCCTGGTCACTCTACATGTTTCTTGATGAACTTCTATACCCAGTGCTAAAGGCAGTGCTAAGAGAGTTAAGAAGGTCAGGCCAGGCGAGCTCTGGTGGCCTAGTGGCAAGAAGCTGCACTGCAATCTCAGAGGTACACGGTTCGAATCCACCAGATGCTCTGCTGGAGAAGGAGGAACAATCTCCTCCTGTACCAGTCAGATCTGATTTGACGGTACACACACAAAAATAAAAAATAAAATTTAAAAAAAAAAAAAAGAAGGTCAGGCCAGATGATCCAGATGCCAAGTGCCCAAACTATGTGGATGCAAAAAAATAAGGAACCCTCAGAGAGGGTCTCTTTTTTTCCTCCCCCTCAAAACTGTTGAATTTCGTATTTCTGTCAGACTGACTTCCTTCTGGTTCTTTTGACACAGCGAAGAGGAAAGTGGTTGCCAATATCATTCCTGTCATCTTTAGGTGACTCAATCAGTCCTGTGGAAACTGACGCATGGCTGACCCCCCACCAAGTTTACTGTAAGTCACATGGGAGGAGATTGCCCAACTTTATACTATGGAGTCACTGGTGGATTTGAACCACCAGAAAAAGTTAGGCCTCTGCGTTAGCACAGCAAGTCCCTACGGGCTGCATCACCCAAGCACCTTTGTCTTCACCGTGTGAAGGGAGGATGAACTAACACCCAGAATCGATGCAACTTAACAGTCAGAGAAAGAACCTCCTTCTGGGAAGGCGGTGGGAGTGACAGCTACTTTCACAGGCGCCAGAGAGCTCTGGTGGCCTAGTCCTGGTGGTTGCACTGCTAACCCAAAGCCCACCCTCTCCGGTGGTTCAAATCCACCAACAGCTTGTCGGGAGAAAGATGAGCAATCTCCTCTCATGCTACTTACAGCTTGGAAAGTCCACCGGAGAATCAGCTATGAGTCGCGTATGACTCAACGGCAGTGAGTTTTCCCAGGAACGTGTACATGACATTAAGTCTAAGTTATTAACTGACCACGAATGTGATCGACTTCTTGAAAGTCATCATCTCACCATCCCAATAACTTCACCGAGATGTCGAAATAGTCAAGACAACAAGAACAATAATACCAGTACCACCAGAAGACTTCAATTTGACTCCAATTCAGTAACCCATGTGTGTCAGAGTAGAACGGTATGACACAAGGGTTTTTAATGGCTGGCTGGCTTTTGCAGAATGAGATTGCCAGGCCATTCTTCTGAGGTACCTTCTGGGTGAATGAGAATGCCCAACCTTTTAGAGAGTAGCTGAATACATTAATGAGGCACCCTAATAATAGTAACAATAGCAGCAGTGCACTGTTTTATTCAATCTCAACATACTGATGCAGATATTTGAAAGCCCACTCTACACGGGGTGATGTATTGGCTAAAACGTGCAGGTGCTAACTCAAACGTTGGCAGTTCAAACCCACTCACTAGTTCCATGGGAGAAAGATTTGGCTATTTGACCCCTTAAAGACTAAAGCGTGGGAGACCCTAGGGGACACTGACTCTGACACATGAGATCACTATGAGTCAGAAACAACTCAAAGTTACAGATGAGGAATACAAGGCACAGGGAGGTTAAGTGTGCTGGGGCATAGTTCAGCCCCTTGGCCCCTTCCTTCTCTGAGCTATAACTTCCTGAACTGCTGTGACAATGAATCAATCAGCCATATACCTGGCCACACTCGGGCAGCAGGAAGTACCCAAAAGCAGGGACCATAAAGATGTTTCAACATGGGAGGGACTGGAGAGGATTATGCTAAGTGAATTAACTCAGTCCCATAAGGACAAATACTTTATAAGACCATTAATGTAAAACCAGATAACTAGTAAAACATATATGAGGCCCCAAGGGGGGAAAGGTAGGAGCACAGGGGTGAGGAGGGATGTTGTTGTTGTTGTTTGGTGCTGTCGAGTCGTAGACGACTCATAGCGACCCTATGAATGAATGGCCTGAGCACTGTTCATACATAGAGTTTCCGGAGGCATGCCATTTCGGAAGTGGATAGCGCTCCTGCTTCCAGGCTTAGGGGGACATAATCATGGGATTGCACAATTTGGGGGTGGAGGAAGGGGTGGGTTAAGGAAATGTGAAATATCCGGTGTGAAAAACAGTGTGTATGAATTTTGTAAGTAAAGCAGTATAAAAAAAGAAATAACAGAGGGGAAAAAAGATGTTATTTTAGTATTCACAGCTCTACTCTCCCGCCTTCTATTGCCCCTTGTCCAGGGGGCAAGGGCTCCACCTCACCTGGAAGGATGGGCCCTTCAGGCACCCCAAAACTTCGCTGAGATAAGTAATAGCTGTGTCTTTGGGATACGCTGGTATCTGACTGATTTTTGGCAGGCACAGTGCTTTACAATGAGCCACATGGGCCTCTCCCCAAGGTGCAACCCAAGAGACTGAACTTCAAGACAAGGGGTGTGGCTGAACTGGCTGCCACCGGCTAGGACTCTTCAGGCAGCCACTTTGTTCAGTCATTTGAGGGCCGAGGACTAAGAGGGTAGGGGGGGCTGGAAGCAGATGGTACACATACTGGCATTGGCGTTGGGGACCGGCACTGGCTGGGTGTAGTAACCAGGAGGGTTCATGCCCTTCCCATCGGAGCCTGACACCAGCCCTGTGGTGGGTCCAGGAGTGGGCGCTTGGGGTGTCGGGTAGTGGCCACCAACGGTCTCTTCATAGGATGGGGGTGCAGTGGGCACAGAAGGCCCAGCAGCTGCCTGGTAAGGTCCTGGAGCCGACATTTCCACCTACGGAGAATCAGAAGAAAGCAGGTTCAGAAATTCAACTAGAATCTCTATCTTTCCCTGATCTTTCATTTTTTTCCCCTATTAAATAGAGTATCTGAACAAATTACCTGTGCCAAGCTTTGCCCCAGTCAGAGAGTCTTTCAATACCACTTTAAGACTTTCAAGTTATTGCTTTAAAAATAAAAAAAATAAAAAAATGCCAGCAACATAAAAGCTATGGCTACTGAGTCAGTTTAGCCTCAGACTCACCCTCCATTGGGTTCCTAAGTCTGTAAGTATTTACAAGAGGAGACTCTCCACCTTTCTCTCACAGAGCAAGCAGATGGTGGATTCGAACTGTAGACCTTTCGGTTAGTGCAACATGTAATAAATATTTCACCAGGGCTCCTTATTACCTTACCTTAACAAGGGTACCCCTAAATCAACGGAATAGGTTAATAACAACTGAAAACCAGCCAGACCTACTAAATCCCACAGCAATACATCAAGACAATCGGAGGAAAGATTTCTTTACCCTACAGGGACTTGTCTTAAAAATCTAGAGGTCTATCAAAACAACTTTGAGATACCATCTCACCCCAGTAAGAATAGCAAAATTTAACAGAACAGCAAACAACAAATGCTGCTGAGGTTGTGGAGAAACTGGAACCCTTATTCACTGTTGGTGGAAGTGTAAAATGGTGCAACCACTGTGGAAGGTGGTGTGGCGCTTTCTCAAAAAGTTGCAAATAGAAATACCATTTGACCCAGCAATTCCACTACTGGGAATATACCCCAAAGAGACCATAACTGCCACCCAAGCAGATATATGCACACCCATGTGTATCGCGGTTTTGTTCATGATAGCAAGGAGTTGGAAACAACCTAAGTGCCCATCAACAAATGAATGGCTAGAGAAGCTGTGGTAGGTATATTCATGCAATGGAATACCAGGCTGCACTGAAAAACAAGGAACTCATGAAATATTATTCAAAATAGGTGGCCGTGGAGGGCATTATGCTGAGTGAAATATCTCAGTCACAAAGGGACAAATACTGCATAGTGCCACTGTTGTAAAACAGGACTGACATCAGGACTGCGGGGAGACTGAGAAAGATGAGTTAAATAATGTATACTGCATTGAAACAGATGAGGGAGAAAACTGTTTAATAGGGTATGTGATTAGGTATTTTTGTCCTGACAGGAGTCCAGAGTGAAGGCTGCATAGTGGAGTGGATGTGCGAGGAGGGATTGTAAAACAATGAAAGAATTTTTCTTTTACTTTTCAAAGAGAAGAGTGCACTGGGGGGGGGGGGAGAAAGTGCAACAATGAATGAATAGAAATCCAAAGTAAATTTTCATTAAAATTAATTAAAAAATTAAATAAAAAATAATTTAAAAAACAAGGAAAACAACCCACACTTTTATACAAGCATATTCATACTGGTATATAAATGTGTGCAGATAAAAATGTTTCTATTTATATGAATGCATATAGATGTTTATTAGCCCAACAGCTTTGCAAACATACATGCATACATCAGAGATATTTAAGTTTGGTTCCCAACCACTGCAATGAAACAACCTACACTTTTATTGTTGTTCCCAGTGTCTATAAAAGTGCAAGCTGCACTAGAGGCATTGGCAAAATAGAAGGCTCCAGGAATTGATGCCATGCCAAATGAGGTGTTTCAACAAACAGATGCAACTCTGGACGTGCTCACTTGTCTATGCCAGGAAATTCAGAAGACAGCTACCAGGCCAACAAACTAGAAGAGATTCAGATTTATGCCCATTAAAAAAAAAGTCCAACAGAATGTGGTAATTGTTGAGTATCATTAGCATCATATGCAAGTTAAATTCAGCTGAAGATATTAAAAAATGGCTGGAGTAGTACCTCCATCATAATTGGCAAATATTCAAGGTGAATTCAGAAAAGGTTGTGGACTGGGAGTTTGGTGTTTGGTTGTTTTGGGGTGTTTTTTGTTGTTGTTGTTGTTGCTGGGTATGTTTTTTTTTTTAAATCTCAGTGGATATTGTCTGAAAATAGAGAATACCAGAAGAAAAAAAAATCCAGAGGTCTTTTTCCTCTTTTTTTAACTACTGTGTTTTTTTACCAAGTGTTTCAGGTACCATGGAAGAAAAATCAAAACTACTGCAATTATGAGATTGAGTAAGGGGGGAGGGGAAGCCAAAATTCATTGTTGTCAAGTTGATTCTAATTCAAAGTGACTCTCCACAAGGTGTCTGCGACTGTAAAGACTGTAAACCAAGACAGGAGAGGATGCCCTTCTCTCCCTCTCCCTCCCCCTTGGAGCCACTGTTGGATTCGAACCACTGGAGAGACAAGCAAGCTGTGGGTCAGGAACATAACTTGCTACGGACTGAGCAAAAACTACACATGGTGGAATGCACACCAGTGTCCACGGCAGCCTTGAGACGGAGCCAGAGGTGGAGAGAGTCTAGATAACCAGGCAGATGAATGGGCAGAGTGTGGATTTTGAGTGTGTGTGTGCGTGCACACACACACACACACACACACACACACACACACACACAGAAGGGAAAACAGAAAAGAGGCCTACTGCATGAGAAAACCCTGAAAACATCACGCACACTGAAACTGTAAAAGCTTGCAAACCATTCCCATAATGGAATACTATGCAGCATGAAAAAGCAACTTTGTAAAATATAACAAAGGAGAATCTAGAGAGCATTATGCTGAGTGAACTGGCTCAGTTCCCTAAGGACAAATTCTGCATAAGATCATTATTCTGAAAATAGAAGGATAACTAAGAAGATGTGGACAAAAGCTCAAGAGGGGAGGGGAGGAAATCGCTAGGTTAACAGAGTTTGGTGGGCGGAGGGGTGTGTACGAAGGTGTTAGGAAAGACCCAATGTGAATTTGAAAAGACCAGGCATAGATCAGTGGATGCATATGAGTGATTGAAACACAATGTGAATGTAGGAATGTGAGAAACCCAATGTACATGGGTGATACATAATATATGCGAATTTTCTATGCAAACCAATAGATAAGAAAAATAAGGTGTTGAGGGTGAGCCCAAATGCCATAAGGTCCATTCTGACTCACAGTGACCCTCTGCCGGGTTCTCGGGCTGTCGACTCTTTACAGGAGGAGACTGCTCCTCTTTCTCCCATGGGGCAACTGGTGGATTTAACACATGACACGCTTGGTGACCAAGACTGGACTGAGGCAAACCAGCTGAAAAAGAACAAATACTGTAGGAACTCATTTACATAAAATAATCCAACAAACAGAAACCAAAGATTATCAGTAGTTACCAAGGGACGGGAGGAGGGAGAGGGAGAGGAGAATTTTGCTTCAGGGGCACCAAGCTCCTGTTAAGGGTAATGGAAAAATCTGGAATTTGCACTTTTTCATATATACATTATAGCTTTTAAAAAGTAAACACACACACACAGCAGTGCCCCTTTGGAAAGTATGAGAATGGCACATATTTCCTTTGTGAGGACAGAGAAAGGATTCCCCCCTCCCTGTAAAGCTTCAGATTACAGCACCTGCACCAGTGCCCGTTCCTGTCCACAGCCCTGGTCACCCCCACCGCAGCTCCAGGACACACAGAGTGTCCTTTGTATGGGCTTCTTTTCTCAAGTGGACAGGGCAAGGCTCCATTCAAACTCGGCTGGGGGCTCAGAGAAATGAGAGCCAGGCCTTCCTTGGGCCAGGGCTGGGGCACCGACAGCCAGTACCCCAGCCCAGCTCCCAGCCCCGTCTCATTTTTCCTGAACCCATGGGAAGCAGAAGCAGCGATGGATTCTGCTGGTTTGCAAAGCAGTGACTCTGAGACGGCCCTGATTGTAAATACACCCAGAAAGGAGAGCTCACTAGTGCAGAAGGGGCCTTTCAAAGGGGAAACAGAGGTACAAGGAAACAAACTTCAACAGCAAAGTCAAGAAATACAGCAAGCGAGGTGACAGGGTTCTAGAACTTCTCAAAATCCTTTTTGAGTTGTTTGGCCTTCATTCTAGAAGCCTGGGTGTCAGTGAACCTGTACCCATTCCCATCATTCCCTGACGACGAAATGGTCTATAGCTGCAGTATCCAATATGGCAGCCACCCAGGCACATGTGGCCACTGTAAATAAGGAACAGAACTTCTCATTTTATATCATTTTAAGCAATAACTGAAAAGTGGAAACCCCCTAAATGCCCATCCATACTGGGAATACTCAAAATCTCAAACTCGCAGCATCCTCCATCAGGTTTCTGAAGCTATAGGTCTAAATGCAAGGAGCTCCTTCAGAGCTAAGGGTGGATATGAACCTCTGACCTTTCAGCTAGCAGTGCAACGTGCTATAAACTGCATCGTCAGAGCTCCTTAATTGAATACTTCCTGCTGCTGTTCTGTCCCATCGAGTCAGAAATGGCTCAGGTACACACCATGACAAAAACACACCTTGAAAATGTCATGGTAAGTGGAATCTGCTAGTCATAAAAAGGCACAAACTTTCTGACCCCATTCAAATGAAAGGTCTAGAGAAAGCAAGCATAGTGAGATTCAAGTTTATTACTGGTTACTTAGACCAGACAGGAGGGAAGGGACACTGCTTAGGAGACACTGAACTGTGACGGGTGATGGAAAATTCCAGAATAGGAAAGGTTTCTGGTTGAGCAACACGACAAACATAAGCAATGACAGGCACTGCAGTAAACCTGGGAGGACTGTTGAAATGGCAACTGTTTTTTGCTACTTAGATATTTACCACAATTAAAAAGAAATAAAAAAATAAAAGAGTTTAAAACCTGATACTTGCTTCAGTTTGGAGGAAACTTAGTTACTAAGTCTGGGGCAACCTGGGTTATGTGGACCTACTTCTACAACAGCAAACTGAATGCAATGTCAATACAGGTAAAATATTTCTGATAAAAATTCTGCATCCAGCTTGAGGTGTGAGATCATACACCGGATATCAAAGACTACATATTTGAAAAGAAACCCACCACCAACTTACAGTCTCCTGATAGTTTTTATGTCGATTACACATTGACATCTCTGGGCTAAAGTAAAAATAAGCTATAAAATTTTTTCCCCCAAGTCTGTCTTTTTTTTTTTTTACTAAAAAAGCTTCAACCACATAAATGATCTTCTTGATGGTTCCACAGGCCAACACTGCGATGAGCAATGGGGAGCCACTGAAGGTTATAGAGGAAGAGTGGACAAAAGAGAAGGTGGGTATGAGAAATAAGGATCAGGCAGAACTTCTGCACGAACGTGGAGGTGGCAAGAGAAAAGTCAAGACTACAAAGAAGAGATAAACAGAAGGGCGGCGGAGAGTTTAATCAGATCACAGAAGACTTCTGTGAAAACAGATTCCGTGTTTAATAATGAGACTGACTGAAAAGTGGTTAAAGACTCATTGCTAGTTTGTAAAATCGCAGACGAAGAGGAGAAGAAAACCACCATCACTCGCAGGTTGAACCTCACCTCCTACTGCTGTTCTGGTCCTCATGGCCTCAGGGCCCCAGACCCACACACATATCCACCCCTGAGCCCCACTAAGCTCGTCTGACCCAGCATGTGTGTACTCTGTGACTGGAGTAATTTACAGCCCGGTGCCCACAAAGAACTCTATCCTTTCCTGCTGCAGGAAGGGAACAGGAAGGAAAGGGCAGGCTCAGAGCTGCCTCCAAGATTTACTCTGAAAACTGAGTCATACAAAAAAATTTATAAGGCTAGAACATGCCGACGTGCGACGGAAACCCCAAAAAAGGTCCTGTCTGCTGTGGCTGAGGGTGCTTTGAGGCTGGGGCGGCAGGAGCTCAGGGAAATTCAGTTTGAGTGTTACAGAAGAATATGGAACATTGCATGGACTGCCCAAAAGAACAAACATATAACTTAGAGAAAAGTGCAGCCACAGAACTCCTTGGAGGCAAAGATGATGTCTCACATGCTTTGGGCATGTTGCTAGGAGAGGCTGTTCTTGGGAAAAGACATCATGCTAGGGAAGGTGGAGGGTCAATGAAGGAGAGGAAGACCCTCAATGAGATGGCATGACACAGTGAACGCAGTAATGGGTTCAGGTATGTCAGAGCCGATGAGGCTGGCACTAGATCGGCCAGGGTTCCGATCCATTGTTAATTGGGTCACTCTGAGTCGTACGGAACAGCAACACAACAACTGAGAAGTGGTGACTTATCAATAGTGGCGTTCTCAGTCTTCAGAAGCCGTTCCTTCCTCCACCAGGAATGAGGAAGCGCTGAGAATGTGCCGGACTGAGAGTTATATAGCAAACTTGTTGGTATCCAGAGACAAGGGGCCTCTTTGTTCTAAAAATTAAGGCAAAAGGCCCCAATGTTATTAATTTGGTTTGTCACCGAGTCACAGCCTATTTTCTAAGCCCTGCCTCTTTGGGTCACTGCTTCCTGATCAAACAGCCACCTACACTCACAATTCAGCAAAGAGTAAGAGGAATAGGCCATAAGAAAAAAAAACAAAACCAAAAAAACCTATAACCAGTTGGCTTGATAGTTGTCTAAATAAATTCCACCACTTTCCCTCCCTGGGGCCCCAATCAGGAAATGCTACTCCACTCAGCCCCATTTCTTTTTAATTTGACTTCTCTTACAAGACAGGAGGACCCACCTGCCCACCCACCCACCTGCCAGCCCACCCTCTCGGACAGGATCCATTCAACACTCCTCCATCCTCCCACCTTCTCCCCTCCTCCCATATCAGAGCAGCCATGGGTATCCCCCTCTGCTATGGAATCCCTGGGTGGTGCAAACAAATGAAAAGAGTAGGGGTTCAAGTTTACCCAAATGTGCCTCTTAAGAAAGGTCTGGAGATTAATTTCTGAAGAAAGTAAAAAAGTCAAAGTCATTGCTGCCAAGTGGGAACCAACTCTAATGGACCTTCCAAGGGGTGTTCGGAGATTGTAAGTCGCCGATGTGGTGGGAGATTGCTCATTTTCTCCAACAGAGGAGCTGGAGAATTCTAACAGAGAGAGGGGTGGCCTTTCAGCTAGCAGGGCGGCTCTCCATGGACTGTGCCACACAGCACCATTCTAAGTAGCCACTGAAAACCTTATGGAGCCCAGTTCTCTGGTGACACACCCAGGGTCACCAAGAGTCCTATCTATTCAATGGCACGGGGCGGGGGGGGGGGAGCTGGAGGAGTTTACAGGCACACATACACACACAGAGTTCATCCTCCTGGCAAGCTGCTGGTAGGTACCAGCAAATAGACAGACTCACAGAGACCCTGTGAACAACAGGCGTGAACCCCACCCTATCCTGAGCCATCCTCATCAAGCCAACTTGTTAGCGGGTCTTCCTCTCTCCTTCTCTGATCCTCCACCTTTACCAGCATGATGTCTTCTTCTAAACACGTGCCCTTCCTGACAACATTCCCAGAGTACATGAGTTCAATTTCACTGCCCTTGCCTCTAAGGCGCACCCTGGGTGTACTTCCTCTAAGACAAACTTGTTTGTTCTGCGGGCTGTCCACGGACTGTTCCGTCCTCTTCTACAACAGCACAATTCAAAGGTATCAATTCTTCTTCCAAGTCTTCATTCATTGTCAAACTTGCATATGTACAGGGACTAAGTGAAAAGAACGCAGCTTGGATCAGGTGCATCTGATCACTTGGATCATTTGCTGCTGCCTAGAGAAAACCCCCAAATCACCCAGGACCTAAAAAATACAAAGTCAAAAACCAAACTCATAGCAATTCCCTGTAAGGTTTCTGAGACTTGGATCTTTCTTGCACAGAAAGGCCCGTGAGTCTCACCACAGATCCCTTAATTAGCTTCCAGTGCTTTTTTTTAAAAAAAAATTTTTTTTAATTTTATTATTTTGTGTGCATGTACCGTCAAATCGGATCTGACTGGTACAGGAGGAGATTGCCCCTCCTTCTCCAGCACAGCATCTGGTGGATTTGAACTACGCACCTCAGGAATTGTGCAGCTTCTTGCCACTAGGCCACCAGAGCTCCAAGCTTCCAGTGCTTTAACCACTATGTCTCTAGAGCTCCTGGGAGCAGCCATCATAATCCCCAATCACCCACGAATGGGATACCTGTGTGCTGGGGCTCGAACACAATTAGATCAAATAGGAACAAACCGGAAGCTGTAGGAACAGATTTCTGACTTGCCAGCAAGGCCACTTCTCTGCCCCACACAAGTGTGGTTAGACACTTGTTGGGCCCTGGGCTTCTATGTAGAGTCTAGGTTGCCATAGTTACAAGGAGCATCGTGGGGGACATGAAGGAATCAGTAAGGGGTCACCCTCCCACTCTTCCATTGTTTGACTTTGTTATTAGGTCCCTGAGAAGGCTCTCTGCATGGCCCTCAGGTCATAAAGCAAATGCTAAAAGTTGGAAGCTTCAGCTTCTCAGGATGATTTTTCTATGAGCTAATTCCAAATCCAGAGAGAAACTCCATGTGATGTTTTGAAATACGGAAAGTGGGTCCAGGCTCTGCGGTGTGGGTTGGCACACGGCCTCCCGCTCAGCTGCACGCTCTGACGCTGCCATCTTGAATTTAAAGTACTCCTTTTTTTGACAAGGGGCTTATACGTTCTCTTAACATTAGCCTCAAAAGAGACACAGTCCAGTGTGATTGCTGGGTGCTGAAAAGTCCCAGAAAGCTGGCCCCAACTCTGAGCAACCTCATGTACAAAAGTATAAAAGACGGTTCAATCCTGCACTGCTTCATGAAGGTTGGCATGCTCATGTCCAAGGTCACAGTCACTGTATTTTGAGTGCCCTTCAACCAACCCTCCCAACCTCTACCAGGCAGCACTCTGTTGTGATCCATAGGTTTTCAATGGCTGACTGGAAAGTCATTGCCAGGCCTTTCTTCCAACCCTGCAAGTTCTGCTGAACCCTGCCCACTTTAGGTCACTGCTGATACTTGAACTATCCATGGCATATCTCCCAGCATCACAAGAACACAAAGGCCATCATGGTACAACACGCTGACAGGCCATGCGGTTGCTGGAGGGGGAAAAGGAAGCAGAGACAGTTCTGATCTGTAAGGACGCACGTTTGATGCAAGGAGAACTGGGCTTCCACTTGGATAGCAAGAGACAGCCTCGAGGGAGCTCTGGTGGCCTAGTGGCAAGAAGCTGCACTGCCATCCTGAAGGCAGGCGGTTTGAGGCTGCCAGCTGCTCCACGGGAGAAGGGTGGGCAATCTCCTCCCTTGTGACTGATTATCTGCCTGCCTCTGAAAACCTGCTATGTGTTGGTTCCAACTCAGTGGTACACAACAACAACAGTCATGATATGGGGTGGGGAGGGGAAGATGTCTTTAAAAAGCTAGGGGAGCTCTGGTGGCCTAGTGGCAAGTAGCTGCAACTACAATCTCAGAGGTGCACGGTTCGAATCCACCAGATGCTCTGCCGGGGAAGGAGGGACAATCTCCTCCTGTACCAGTCAGATCTGATTTGACGGTACAGTCACACAAAAATAATAAAAAAATTTTTTTAAAAAAAAGCATATACAGCTCTTTCCTTGGAGTTCATCTCCAAGAGAGGAGGTGGGAGGGTGACCAGGCCCATGGACACCTCTCTGCTGTTTCGAGGGTTACACAGGGCTGGGCCGGTTGACATCTGCCTCCTCCCTCTCATCAATGAGTCTCCTCCTCAGTGCCACCTTCAAGAGTTCCCTGTTACACTCATGTACTAGGTCTCCAACCCAGGAATAGTAGAAGCGGACAGGACAACCAGACTCCATGCTTGTTTAAAACCTCCATCTGACCAGTTCTGAGTCCGTGAGTTCTCTCGCTAATCCTATCGACCTTCACACGTGTATTAACTATCACAAACTCTAATTTACCATAAAATGTCCATTGCTCCATGCCCTTTTTGATGTCATCCCTCTGATTCTCACACCACTGACACAGAAACAATAACTATTGTTGTTATTATTAGCCCAGTTTCCATGAGAAAAAGGGGCCTAGATAAGTCATGTGTTCGAAGTCACACAGAGAGAAAGTGATTTAGGTGGAGTGTGAACCAATAACTACTCAACACTGGAGCTCTTTCCAGTTCATTCCAAATTAAAACAAGCTGATTTTGACTCCCATCAGCCCCATGTGACCGAGGGGGCTTCCTTCCAGGGTCTTCTAGGCTCTGATCTTTACGGAAGCAGATGGTTGGGGCTTTCTGCTATGGGTTGACTTCGAACCACCCAACCTCTAGATTAGCAGCCGAGTGTGAGTGTTTAACCATCTGTGCCACCAGGGTTCCTTCCAGAGCTCTTTAGGCAGCTCAGTGGAAGACTCCTCCCCTTTCATGCAGGAGACCAGGGTTCAGTTTCCAGCCAGTGCATCTCACAGGTGGCCAGGTTTATATATTACCGTCACACTGGACAGTTTTTTTTTTTGGCAGAACTTCCAAAATCAGTCAAGAGTAGGAACAAAGGCCTGGTAATCAACTTCTGAACGTTAGCTAACGTAAACCTTGCAGGTCACAACAGCCGCCCTGTTGTGACAACAGTGCAGTAGTGCATGTGAATTCCCCACACAGAGAGGCCTGCGCACGAAACGCCCACCAGGCTAGGAGCCTTGGACACAAGTGGCAACTTCCTTTTTGCACGGTCTACCCCCATATGAAATGGGAATGGAAACAAAATTCACAGAGGGAAGTTAACACATCTGAAACCCTGTGAGTACCAGGTCACGCATATGAAGACACACCGAACAAGATGTCCACACACCACCGAGGAAAGAACCTGCCTGCTATGGACCCGGCCTAGGAGACCCCGTAGGCAGTGCCACACTGAACCGCAGGGTCACTGGGGGTCAGAATCAACTGGACGGTGGGCGGCACCTGCCAGCTATAGAGTCTGGTGGGCTTTGTCACCAGGGGGATACCTATAAAGGGGACCCTGGAGGACACAGCAGAGGTGCCTAGGTGGCATCCCAAGTGGCTGCCATTCTGTCTCCTGCAGAGGAGCTGGTGGTTTCACTGATCACTCCCATTAGGTATCGAGTGCTTAGCAGCTATGCCACCAGCTCACCTGGTCTCACCAAGTGCTTTGCATTTCCAAACAACCTGCTTTCCTCCAGGGGGACAGGACTCAGCATCTTAACTGCCAAGGGTACTAGGTCTGGGTCCTCTCCTTTGGAGGAGATCAATAATGAAGATGGGGTAGAGGGAAGGCTGTGAAATCAAAACTGTGGGAAGCAGCTGAGCGTTTCTAAGATGCCAAGCGTCCTGCTCTGCATTTTAAAGGCACTTGTGTGTGTGGTGATGCTGGAACCGCTCAGCCACCATCCCCAGCAACCAGGCAGGGGAAGGCCCACTGCCAGCTGACGGCAGCAGCTCCTGCTCAGCTTTTTAATAAAAATCCCTCGAAACCCTGGAGAGAAGCCACAAACGGCTGGTAGGACGCGGAGACTGCCAGGCGCGCTGGGGTGACGCCGGGACACCCAGAACTGACATTAAGAAACTCATCCTGAAGTCTAGCCTTGCGGAAGTGAATGCATGGAGGGGCCTCACTTTGGAGAGAGATTTGCTCCTGAAATTCCGCCCGGGGACAGTGTGAATGGTCCCTGGTCTCCTCAAATATCAGTTCCACATTCGTGGAACCCAGGGTTTTGCCCTGAACACTAAACTCAATGAAGCCAGACTTCCGGGAGCCAAGTGGTGGCTGCCTTAGTCACCTCATCACTGCTAATTCCACCTCTGAGACACAGCCAAGCCCCTCTTTAGTCATCTAATTGCAAGCCCAGGGCTTGAATTAAACCTTAAAGTCTGCTGTCCCTGAATGGAGCAAACTGTTAATGACGTCGGCCAACAGCTGAAAGGTGGGTGGTTTGAGTTCACCCAGGACACACCGGAGGAAAGGCCTGGCAACCAACTTCCAAAAAGGCAGCCACTTAAGCTTACAGAGCACAGTGTGTTTTGACCTGCACAGGGATCACAAGTCAGTGCTGACTCAACAGCAGCTGGTTGGGGAGTGGGCTGGGTCTTCAAATTGGGAAAAAAAACCCCAAAGCTTTTAAAACGCAAACGTGTATGTAACGAGCCACATAAAGTTGGTCTCACAATTCTTAAGGTAACATGAGGGCCGGCAGCTCAATCATCATGGCTGCGCCGACTACACTCCAGAAATGGAAATCACTTCATTTAGTCTGGAATCCTTTGTTTGCTGCAGGATTCCTGGGGGGTGGGGAAGGGGAGGAAGGGTCCTGGCATCTTGGGGTGACTCGGCAGAAGATCAAGTCAAGACGTGGGTGGAAAAGAAATCATTTGAAAAGGGAAGTACGGAGGCGTGTGAAAACAGAGTTGGTAAAAACTTCAAGAAGGTCATATTCCGTGGGCCTCATGATGTGTTCATTTTTCCTTTCTGACGCTGCTGTATCATTGACCTACAGATGCTGCCGACAGCCGTTCCCAGTTCTTGCTCCCGCTGTAGAAGGGTCTCAGGGCTCAGGAGAAGGCACACTCCAGATACTTTATTCCTTAAAAATATGAAATCATCAACAGGTTCCTCGCTATCACTCCATAAAGTTCAGAAATATCTGACACATCACATTCGTTTTAAACCAAAATACCCAAAGCAGCTAATGTTGAGGTGACGCTGACGCATTCGTTTCAGAGCAAAGCTGCACATCTGGTTTTTCTGTGGCTGTGGCCGTTCAGAAGTACACTGATAGGCCTTTCTTCCAAGGTAACCATTAATGTTTCAGTTAGTGGCTGAGCATTTACTATTTGTACTGCCCAGAAACTCTTACCTGGTCCTTTAAAATAAAACAAAGTCTCTTTCTCTTTCTCTCACTGCCATCAAGTTGGAACTAACTCATAACTGACCATTCACTGGGTTCCTGTTGTTGTTGTTGTTATGTGCCGTCGAGTCATTTGCGACTCATAGCGACCCTATGCACAACAGCCCTAAACCCTGCTCTGTCCTGTGCCAATCGCACTGCCTCTGACACACCCATCCGATTACCCCAGACACTGAATCAATCCACCCCATAGAGGGCCTTCCCCTCCTGTGCTGTCCCTCCACCCTACCAAGCATGATGTCCCTCTCCAAGGACCTGTCTCTCCTTACAACATGTCCAGAGTATGTCAGACGAAGCCCCAGGATCCTTGCCTCCAAGCAGTAGCCTGGTTTAACCCTCTCCAGGATGAATCGGTTTGTTTTCTTGGCAGTCCATGGTACATTCAATACTCTTCTCCAGCACCACAGCTCAAAGGCATCAATTCTCCTTCTATCCTCCCTAGTCATTGTCCAACTCTCTGATACATAGCAAGTGATAGCAAAGACCATGGCCTGTATCAGGCGCACCTTAGTTTCCAGAGAGACACTGTTGCTCTTGAGTACATTAGAGAGGTCCCTAACAGCAGACTTTCCCATCACAATACATTTTTGATTTCCTGACTGCTGGTGCCAAGAGTGTGTTGACTGTGGAGTCGAGCAAACTGAAGCTGTGAACAATCTCAATCTCTTCGCCATCCGTCCTGATGCTACCAAATGGTTCCTGAGGCTATAAATATATGGGAAGATACTGCCCATCTTTCTCCCATCAGAATTGTTGACGGATTCGAACCACCAGAGAGGTGCAGTCTTTGGGTTAGGTGCGTAACTCCCTACGAGCTATGCCACGAGGGCTCCCTTAAACAAAATCTAGCTGATGCAAAAAAAAAAAGGAAAGAAACTCCAATATCAGAGATGGAACCAGACTACTAATTGTGTCCATGGACCACTGTATCCTATACCTTGAGACTAGAAGAATTAGATGATGCCTCACTTCCACTCACATAGATTCTACTAGGAGCACAAGAGATGGATCCTGGTAAAAAGGAAGGAAACTGTGGAACAGAACTTAAAAGTCTCCAAGAATCCAGACTTACAAGATCCGCTGAGACTGGAAGAAACTAACACGCACCAAGATACTCTCCCAATCTTGACTGGAAACCACTCTTTCTTAATTAAATAGCAGATTATGCCAAAAAAAAAAGTACCCTGATGCTGAGACCAAATGTTCAACAGTGACTTTAAAGCATAAATGAGAAGTTGGGGTGGGGAGGGAGAGAAGTGAGACTCAAGTTAACAAAAATAAAACAACTAGGACAGGAATAATGAGAATGCTGACACAGTATGAAGAATGTAACCAATGTCACTGAGTTTTCTGTGGAACTGTTGAGTGGGGAATACGCATGGGTGCATACATTCCCTCTCAAAAGACAGAAAAATCTTTTAAAAATGTAATCCCGCTGCTGGTGAGTCAACCCTGACCCTTGTCAACCCCACAGGCATCAACGTCTGACTGCTCCACAGGCTTTTCAATGGCTGACCTTTGACAGTAAATTGCCAGCCCTTTTTTTCCACTGTGCCCTGGGTGGGTCTCAAACCTTCAACCTTTTGGCTGGCAGCCAGCACATTAACCATCTGCACCACAAAGGGGGCTCTACCCTTGGTGGGGCTCAAGAGCTCCTTGAAATCACCTGTTGAAAGGAGACACTGTGTCAACTATTTCCCAGAAATGACACTGTTCTTTTTCTCATAGGGGTGAACCTCCTCCCACTCCAAGATGCCATAAATGCCACTTGCTGGCAACGTGGAGAGGAAGGAGGAAGTGTGCACCTTCCTTCGTAGATATCCTCTGCCTTTGGGTCAAAGTTGCTTGCACCTGTGAAGTGAAAAGACACCTTCTGTAGCTCACCCTCGCTCTCTGATGTTCAAAAGACAAGCAGGGCTGAGGAGAGGCAGAGAGAGGACTTCTTTCTCTGACACTAAACACCTGCAAGCCAGGGCAGAGAGGCTCAATATTAAGAAGACAAAGATTCTCACCACTGCGCCAACTGGCAGCATCAGGATGGATGGTGAAGAGATTGAGATTGCTCACAGCTTTAGTCTGCTTGGCTCCACCGTCAACACTCTTGGCACCACCAGGAAATTAAAAGACATTTTGCAATGGGAAAGTCTGCTGTTAGGGGCTTCTCCAAAGTACTGAAGAGCAATGGTGTCATTCTGGAGACTAAGGTGTGCCTGATACAGGCCATAGTCTTTGCAAGCACTTGCTATGCGTCAGTGAGTTGGACAGTGACTTGGGAGGATAGAAGGAGAATTGATACCTTTGAGCTGTGGTGTTGGAGAAGAGTAATGAATATACCATGGACTGCTGAGAAAACAAACAGGTTCATCCTGCAGAAGGTTAAATCAGGCTGCTCCTTGGAGGCAAAGATTCTGAAGATTCGTCTGACACACTTTGAACATGTTGCAAAGAGGGACCAGTCCTTGGAGAAGGACATCATGTTTGGGAGGGTGGAAGGACAGCGCAAGAGAAGAAGACCCTCTATGAGGTGGACTGATTCAGTCACTGGGGTAGTGGGGATAGGTGTGTCGGAGACAGTGAGATTGGCACAGGGTAGAGCAGGGTTTAGGGCTGTTGTCCATATGAGTTGCAAGCGACTTGACAGCACATAACAACAACAACTGTGACCACAAACTTTAAGACTTCCTCAATCCTGAGACTTGCAGGTATGTTTAAATTCCCTACAGCTAGACCATCTCCTCTGCTAGCCCCCGCTGTTGCTGTCATGATCAGTATGGAAGGTAGAATAATGTCCCACAAATACGCCTAATCTCAGGAACAGGTGATAGGTCTGTAGGAGGAGAATCCATCAAGGGGCTGGATTGACATGGTGACTGCAGCAACGGGCTCAGTTGTATCAAAGCTGATAAAGATGGCACAGGACAGGACAGGATTCAGGTCTATTGTGTACAGGGTTGCTATGAATTACACAACAACAAAGGAATCTGGACTTTGCCCTTGTTTCCACTGAGATGGGTCTAAATCCACGGAATTTCCTGAGTGACTAATTTAACTTTGTTCCCTTTAAGCAATAAGCCAAACGTAACCGCCATTAAGCCAATTCCAACTCACAGCTATCCTCCTGGTGGTAAATCTTAGTGAAAGCAGACTTAATGAAAGTTCCTCTTTGCCCGAGGAGCAGCTGGTTAGTTTGAACCACCAACCTTTTTGTTAGCAGCCCAACACTATGCCCCTAGGACTCCTCCTTTTAACTATCTACCTACCTACCTTCTACTTAACCTACCTTAAACCTACCCTACCTACCTACCCATCCATCTCCATGGCTACTGAATCAACTCCAACTCATGGTGACCATTCATTGTGCTTCCAAGGCTGTAAATCCTTATGGGAGACAACTTCCCATCTTTCTCCCTCAGAAAGGCTGGTGGATTCGAATTGCTGTTCTTCTGGTTAGCAGCACAATAAGCTATGCATTGTGCCACGCAGAATGGATGTTAAGAGATTATGCTAATGGGTCACTGTGTCCTGTGTGGGAGGCCCGATTCATTGTTTATGAGGAGGTGATAAGGCCCCCAATAAAGGTTCTGGTCACTGAAGCTCTGAGTTTCCCGGTTGGTGAAAGTCAATGACAGCAGAACAGTAGTTAGTACATGGAAGCTCTGAGCTGGGAGTCCTCCCAGACCTTGCCAAACGTGTCTCTTTATTTGTGTGCTTTTTTTGCTGCAATAAAACATCATAGCACAGTTTATGAGTTCTCTGTGTGATTCTAGTAAATTCTCAAACCTGAGGGAGCCAGCAGGTCAGAACTGAAGGGGGATTGGGACCCCTGAGTCAGTGGCTGGCATCCTCAGGCGAGAGAGGGAGCTCCAGATTTGCAGTGAGTGTGATGATGTGGGGGTATTTCAAGTCGTACTTGACATCTTTGTTTAACCTGGGCTTCAAGGCACTTTGAACCAGTCCCATTAATACAACATTTCAACAAGGTACTCCAGCGATTCTTAAACGTGTTTTAAAATGCAGCAGTATCCATCTTTGGATCATTAACAGGGAAGGAAGGCAAAAGTAATTTAAAAAAAAATCAGACTGAAAAGGAATGTCAATTCTGATTTGGTCTATCTGGGGTGGAAAGGTAAATCTCAGCAGGCTTGGAACCGGAACAAAGAGGTTAGAAGTGTGGTCTTTGGGGGGCTCTGACAGCAGAGTCAGAACAGAACAAGAACAGAATTGAGCTGAGCTGACTAGTCCTTTAGGAGCTCTGGTGGCAGAGTGTGTTATGTGTTATACTGCTCACCAAAAGATCAGAAGTTCAAATCCCACTGCAATCCCAGAGGAACGCGGTTCGAATCCACCAGATGCTCTGCCGGAGAAGGAGGCGCAATATCCTCCTGTACCAGTCAGATCTGATTTGACGGTACACGCACACAAAA
>NW_006399895.1:107718-117693 GCF_000299155.1 Elephantulus edwardii
AAAAAAAAAAAAAAAAAAAGAAGTTCAAATCCACCAGCTGCTCCTCAGGAAAAAAGATGGGCCGTCTTCTCCTATGAAGATATACGGCCTCAGACACCTAATTAATACTTTCTAGGAGTCAGAATCGATGCCAGAGCAGTGGGTTTGGATCTTTTTCAGTTGGGCAAGTAAAAGGAGGACTTGATTTCTGCCCTGGTGAAAGGGGTTTTCAGTTGTAACCATGGATACTAGATGTAAGAGTATCCCGGAAAAGAGAAAGAGAGACCATTGGAGAGGAGAGAAGATATAACAGCATTGTTGGCTTTGAAGACAATAGAAGAGGGCTACAAATCAAGGAGTGTGAGCAGCCTTCAGGGGCAGAAAAAGAGAAATTAAATTAGTACCTTGCAAGGCTCGTGTCAGAAATCTGGCTTGTGTTGTTTGAAGTCATAACATGTGTGGTAATTTGTTAAAGCAGCAACAAGAACCTAACAGACCCAGTCTCACAGCCAGGAGGGCCCAGGTCCCCCTCTGGTCCTGCACATTCTCAAAGGAGTTTCTCCCTCCTTCTACAATGCAGGTCAACATGCCCTTTCTTTGGTGACCCTGAAAGACCTGAATCTACCAGTCCCATCTCAGTTCCCAGGTTTCTCCATCTGCCTGCCCTTGGCTCTGAAGTACACCTTCTTTGGTTCAAACTAAATGTCAGTCCTTTAAGTATACTGCCACCCCGGCATCCTCAGTGATCTCCCAGAGACCTTTGCTTCAACAATGTCTTCCTCTTACCAACCTTATACTTTCAGATGGTTCCACTTGAGGCCTTAAAATGATTTGACTCTTTCATGTGGGTCCTCAGCCCTTTGGCTCCTTGTCCCTCTTATAAGTCTACCTTATTCACTTCCCAGTTGCGTTTCTACCTCTATAATGGCCTCCTTCTTCCTTTAGCTGGTCCCTCCAAGACCACTACCTGTTTTCAGTCCTCTCCCAGGGCCACTGAACACCTCCACTGGAAAAGCTTCCTCATTTGCTCAAGCTTCTGAATTCTTTCTCTTCTACTTCAAGGGTTCCTCCTTCCTGATCTACTTTTCATGACAGGGTTCCTGGAGACTTAGTAGTCAACATGCAGTTTTCCTGGTCCCCTTAGTCATCAGCCTCAAGCTTGTCCAGCAGCCCTCGCTGTGTCTTCGGTGGAAGAAAAGATGTCATAGTCAAGATCATAGAGACAGCAAAACAGGGAGGGAGGCCATCAAGATTGGTATCTCAATGGGAGGTAATATGGAGCTGACCACACGACAAGGGTCATGTGGAAACTTCCCCTTTGTGGTTTTCCTCCCCCACAGCAATCAAAAGCCCAGGCTAGTCATGAGAACATTTGAGAAACCCAGACTTAGGGGTGGGGAACATCTTTTAGGGCCCTGATTAGGACTCCTAAACAGCTGTCAAGAACATAGAAAACAAATAAATGAGACACTGTCATAAAAAATAATCAATTCAAAAGATAATAATCAATTCAAGAGATACAATGACTAACTGAATGTTGAAGCAGCTAGGAGCTGAGCCAGAAAGATAGCTAAGGAGAAGATGGTGATGACCAGATGAAGAGTTCATATAACAACGTGAACCATGTCATCATGACATATACCCTGGAGATGTAAGATGATAATTCAGCTGTTCTCCTCATGATTAGCTTGGTCTTATGACAGCTTTGGGGGTGGAAGACCACAGGGGGTAAACGTCCTTCTCACCTTGTCACAGTTTCACATGACTTACCACTGAGATGTCTATCTTGATGGTCTATCTCCACGCTAATTTCACTGCTTTTATGATTCTGGCAACTTCTCCAGGGTAAGACCAATGGGAAATGAGGCTACTTGCTCGTGAATGTGGTAGACGTCTCCCTGCATTCCTCCAATGGCTTGTTCCTGTATGAACTATTTCCATTTTATCACAGTACTGTTCTGGACACCCCTTCTTTATTAAGAGTGTTTCTACAACATTACCCAAGACACGATGGGTATTTTAGGTCTCAAAATAATCTTATTTTGATAATAATCTTCTGTCATGGAAGAAATCTCAATCAATGCCCAATAGCAAGTGAGTCGCTGTCTTTCAAGTGGCATGTATCGTGCAACAGCATCAGAAAATTTCCTTGTCCAGAATCCCAACGGCCACCACTGGGCAACCTTCTCAGCTTTTTGCCATCAACTCCAATCTGCATAAACACTGGTTCAAGATACTTCAAGAATCATGTATGAATATAGATCATAAGGGCCTAGAGGCAAGAAGAGTGAGAGCACCTTCTGTATTCAGTCAGAAACTGCTGTTGCTCAAGTCCCCATTTAAACAGTTTTCTTTCTAGTAACTTTGTGTATATAATCTAACAATATTCCAAAATGTGGAATATGAGTCTTCTAAAATCCAGATAGACCAATCAAACGTTGGACTTCCTGTTTTGTCCTCGGAGTAGGTAGTGACAGCAACTTTTTTTTTTTTTTATAGCACCTTACTCTTGACTGCTGGGTAGGTGGCTCCTACCCAGTTTATTCCCAGAAATTTTATTTTTTTTTAGAGGGCCCTGAATTTTTACAATGGATTTATCAACCAACCTCTGTTGGTCATGTGGGCAACCACTGTTTTCAAACCACCCCTCTGTTCTTCAGTGTTAGATAATAACAGGATATCATCATCATCTTCTAACAGGGCTATCACAGGTCAGTGAATTTAAATATCCCTGAGGTAATACTGTAAAGGTAATCTGAGATCCTTCCCATGTAAAAGCAACTGCAGCAGGCTCTTTTCAGAGACTGGAATGGAGGAAAAGCATTTGCAATATCTGTAACCAAAAAATAATTACAGCTTCCGTTGGTCTGCAATATTTTCTGTACTACTGATACCCTCTCTAGGGCTGCTAAAGCCACATAATGGCATTCTTTTATTTAGGTCTCAATAGTCTATAGTTAACATCCACAAGCCATCAGCTTTTTAAAACAAGCCATATAGGGCAGTTAAACAGGGGATTAGTTGACACCAAACACTTTAGCCTTTAGAATTTCCGTTAACTAAGATAGTAATTTCCTTCTGTTCACCAGGTATCCCATACTGCTTCAAATTAACCACCTGGGTGAGCTTAGGCAATTCTAATGGTTTCCATTTAATATATCCAATTAACATCAGCCTCAGGGCAAATTTACACACCTTCAGTACAATATTCAATACAAGGAGCGTTCCCCAATTGGACATAATATCCATATTACTAGTACATTCAGGTACATGAGATGCAATCACTTCATACGTCTGTTTCAATTTTCTAATTCTCATTCAAACTTTCACTTTAGTCTCATCAACTGCTGTGTTGCCAGATCCTCCTAATACAACTTTAGATCCCTTCCAGGTTTTATCCACAGGTATGGAAATTATAGTACGTTAGATTTTTGTGTCTAGAATTCCCAAGACAGTTTCTTCTTCACTGCCATTTTATCCAAATGTGTGCATATGGTCTCAGGCCCCCTGCTGATGGTTGAACCAAGAAGACCAATCCATAACCTGATCAGCTAGCTGAGTTTCTGCTTCAAGTGATTCTGGCTGGGTTCCTTATCATGATTGTTATGAATAGAAGAGACTTGCTTAGGCCTCTTCAATGTTGGGGGTGGGGGGAAGAAGGAGCCTTCATTGCTCCACCCAACCTCCTGCAGTGCTGCCTTAGAACATCTGTCTCAACTCCATCAATATCTGCTATATTCATTGCAGTCCTGACACCAATTGTAATTCTGAACCATTCCAAGTATCAGTTCCAGATTAGCCTTCAGATCATGGGGGTAAAAAAGTGCCCCCAATGTTGAACTAAAAAAAAAAAAAGCCCATCATTCTGCACTGCAATCCCAGAGGAACGTGGTTCAAATCCACCAGATGCTCTGCTGGAGAAGGAGGGGCAATCTCCTCCTGTATCTATCATATTTGACGGTACACGCATAAAAAATAATAAAACGAAAAAAACAAAAATAACACCCAGAATAGATTATGATTAAATCCACAAATTATTTATCTTAGGATATTATTTCTTGAAAAGGTTGAAAAGGTATAGAGACAGGACACATCCCTGGCGTACGCCCTTCCCAATTTTGAACCATGCAGTGTTTCCTTGCTCTGTTCTGAGGATTGCCTCTTGGTCCAAGTATAGGTTTCACATTAGAACGATCAAGTGTTCTGGGGTTCCCATTCTTCTCAGAGTCAGCCACAGTTTGTTATGATCCACACAGTCAAACGCCTTTGCATAATGAATGAAACGCAGATAGACATTCCTTTGGTATTCCCTGCTTTCAGCTAAGATCCATCTAACATTAGCTACGATATCCCTAGTACCATGACCCCTTCTAAACCCAGCCTAGACTTAAGGCAGTTCTTTGCTGATGTGAAATAAAGGTATTTAAATTTTTTTTTTTAAATAGCCTATCAGTAATATACCTTTTCTCCAATTCCTCTTACTGGTGTTTCTTTGGTCTCAGGAATTTGGAAGGTCTTGAGAACACATGCAGCTATTCACGTTGTGGCCATTCCAAGTGACCCAAGGGAAATAAATGCCCAAAGATTCTGGGTACAAGCTTCTTTTACAGAGTGCTGGGGCACAGACCACGCCTTTAGGAAAACTAAAGCTGGTGATTGTGTCATAGCGTTCTAGCATGGCAGGCAAAATTAAAGCAGCTGGATCAGCTTAAAAACAAACTGCCTAGGAAATCCAAAATTTCCAGTAAGTCCTACTTGAGGTCACTCTCTGGCCTGTCTATCTATTGCCTCAGTCCCCCCTCAAAGCATGGTCTCCAGCTGCCTCGACTGTGGAGGTGTATTTCACAGTTGACCAGCATCTTCAACATCACCAACAGCTGCAAGGCCAACATAAGAGAACGAGCTAAAAAGACTGAAGAGAGATGCGGGTGAGGCTTGACCTGATGAAGCCCTGGAGAAGGAGTTAAGATTTTACTTCTGGGCAACTGAAACAAGAGCTGACCTGGGAT
This sequence comes from Elephantulus edwardii, assembly GCF_000299155.1. NCBI lineage: Eukaryota > Metazoa > Chordata > Mammalia > Macroscelidea > Macroscelididae > Elephantulus > Elephantulus edwardii. Next base: position 112,707 of record NW_006399895.1, read on the forward strand.
TGCTAAGAGACAAGGCTTGCTGGAAAACTGAGGAAACCAGAGGCTTCTTGCATTTGTGTGCTTAACTAGCCCTGGAGAATTTGACTATGCCTTCCCTCAACCCCCACAACCTGTTTCCCTAATAAATCACACTACTTTTTGCAACGAATATCTGCTCCAGTGATTAATGGAAGTAGGCGGAGCAGCATAGGCAACTATGTCTTACCAAGGGATTGGTTTTACATACTAGATGGTATTGACAGGGACAGTTCTCCTTTGTAGAAACAGTGGAAAGCAAATTCAGCCATCCCTACGTTGTCGTTGCTATGTGCCATCAAGGTGCCTGTGACTCACAGTGACCCTATTTATAACAGCTCGGAACCCTGTCTTATTCTGAGCCAATCTTACTATCTCTGACACACTTATCCCTATTATTTCAATAACTATGTCAATTCCATCTCATCCAGCATTTTCCTCTCCTATGCTATTCCCACTACCCTTCTGAGAACGATGTCCTTCTCCAAGGATTAGTCCCTCCTGGCAACATGCCCAAGGTATGTGAGACAGAACATCAAAACCCTTGCCTTCAAGGAGCAACTTGGTTTTACTCTTGTTTGTTCTCTTGGCAGTCCATAGAATGTTCAATACTCTTCTCCAGCACCACAGCTCAAAGGCATTGATTTTTCTTTTGTCATACTTAGTCATTGTTCAGCTCTCTGATAAATAGCAAGTAACTACAAATACCATGGCCTGGATTAGGTGTACCTTAGTCTCTAGACTGACACTGTTGCACTTCAGCACCCTGGAGAAGTCACTGACAGCAGTTTTTCCTAATGCAATTAGTCTTCTGATTTCCTGACTGCTGGTCCCAAGAGTGCTGACTGTGGAACTGAGCAAGCTAAAACTGTGAACAATCTCTCAAAACAACTATGAGATATCATCTCACCCCAGTAAGAATAGCAAAATTTAACAGAACAGCAAGAATAAAAGCTGGTGAGGTTGTGGAGAAACTGAAACTCTTATTCACTGCTGGTGGAAGTGTAAAATGGTGCAACCACTGTGGAAGGCGGTATGGCGCTTTCTCAAAAAGTTTCAAACAGAAATACCATTTGACCCAGCAATTCCACTATTGGGAATATACCCCAAAGAGACCACAACTGCCACCCAAGCAGATATATGCACACCCATGTTTATCGCGGCTTTGTTCACAATAGTAAGGAGTTGGAGACAGCCTAAGTGCCCATCAACAAACGAATAGATAGAGAAGCTGTGGTATATTCACACAATGGAATACTACGGTGCATTGAAAAACAAGGAACTCATACAATATTATTCAAAATGGGTGACCCTGGAGGACATTATGTTGAGTGAAACATCTCAGTCACAAAAGGACAAATACTGCATAGTGCCACTGTTGTAAAACAGGACTGACATTGGGGTTGGTGGGAGACTGAGAAGGTTGGGATAAATAATGTATACTGCACTGAAACAGATAAGGGAGAGAACTGTTAAAAGGGATATGTGATTAGGTATTATTGTCAAGACAGGAGTCCAGAACAAAGGCTGCATAGTGGAGTGGAACTGGGGTAAGGGATTGTAAAACAATGAAATAATTTTTCTTTTACTTTACAAAGACAAAAGTGTACTGGGGGGAGGGCAGGGCAGGGAGAAAAGTGCAACAATGAATGAATGGAAATCCAGTCTCTGTACATTTTCATTGAAGTTAATAATAATTAAAAAAATTGTGAACAATCTCAAATCAAACTCTTTCCCATCTATCACGGTGCTGTCAAATGGCCCAGTGGTCAGAATCTTTGTTTTCTTGATGTTAAGCTTCAATCCATATTGAAGAGCCATGGTGGCCTAGAAGTAAGAAGCTGCCCTGCAATCCCAAAGCCATGCGGTTCAAATCTACCAGCTTCTCCGTGGAAGACATCTCCTTCTGTGTAATTAACTGCCTCTGAAAACCTGCTGGGTTTTTCCGAACCAATGGCACAAAACAAGCTCTCCCCATGTTACCACTGATTTTTTTTACACTTACAATGTTGATTTTTTTTTCCATATTAAACCATAGCAATATCACATATTTGAAAAAGAAATTAAATCACTTTTTAGGTGGGAGGAAAAGTAGAAAACAGAAAAGAAGACTCATCAGCAAACCCCCTTTGCCCTGCCAGATCCTCCCTACCTCAGGGTGATGGTGGTATCAGCCCAGCCCTTTGACATATGAACTACGTGTGATTCATGTCCCTGCATAGCTCTTTGTCTCATGAACTGTGACTAATGTCCCTGTCCAACACCTGGCCTGTCTATGAGTGTCTGTGGACTGATTAAAATGTCTCCTTTTAACTCTTATTTGAAGTCCCGGAGTGATGAAAGAATCAATATGCTCAGCTGCATCATCAGAGTTTTACCAGAGGTACTTCAAAAGAAAGGCCTGGTGATCTACTTCTAAAAACCTGGCCACCCAAAGCCCCACAGAGTAAGACCAGAAGAACTGGATGAGGCTTGGCTACCAGGACTACACATTTTTTCCAAAGATTCCCCAGAAGAATCTTGATCAAAAGGAAGAACATGCAGAACAGAATGTCAATTTCTTGGGTACTATTGCCAATCTGGAGCCATGGAGGGTGGATGAACCTCTGAAACTATTACTCTGAAATCATCAGTCATTGTTAAAACCCTAAGCCAAAAATATCCTCTGAAGTAATCTTAAAATAGTAGTGGAGCGTAACTAGTCAAGAATGTCTCCCTTCAGCACTGTGCTCTCTTAAAAACTATCTTGATAAGATCTAAGTGACAACAGAAACTTGAAAAATGAGATAGGAACCTGAAGGTTGACTTTCTATTGAAGGAACAACTCAGAAAAGGAAGAATGGTTGCACAAGTTGGAAGAATGTAACCCATGTCACTAAATTGTCCGTACAGAAGCTGTTGAATTGGGTGTGTTTTCCTTCAGTCAGTATATTTTCAACAAGAGCCCATTATATTAAATGGATCCACAAGAAAAGGACTAAAGAGAAGGCTGACACACTGTAGAAAATGTAATTCATATCACTGAGCATTTTTAATGCAAGTGTTAAAAAGGAACCTGATTTGTTGTGCAAACTTCCAATGAAAACAAAATAAAAGTATAATTTTTAGAGTAAGAAAATGAAAAACCAACCATGGAACATGATTCTACTCTGAAACCCTTAGGGTTGCCAGGAGAGTGAATCCATTCAACAACAGTTACCACTTCTGCTCTCTCATTCCCAAAACGTAGGGACAGCCTCTCTATCACCACGACGTTCTTCCTTTCACATTTTGCAAATGGGCTATCAGTCATCAGTAGGGTCAGAGGGCTAGTAGTGGACAAGGAACTATAAAGACATAAAGGAAATAAATCCCTCCTCGTGCTTGCCTCACTTGGCCTGACCCATCTGAGGAGGGAAAAAATGCAACATTAACCAACACGGCACCCTCTGGGAAAGATACGAGGGAAAACTGGGCAGAGTTTTGAAGGCAGACCAGGGATAAGGGAGACAGTGACCAGGGTAGCACAGGAGCTGGTGGACAGTGTGAATAGCCACCAAGGGGCAGACAAACCCTGGGGTGGGGTGGGAGTGTCCTGTTAGAGAAGGGCTCAGAAGCAGGATGAGGCGGGCACCAGGCTGGACCCTTCCAAGTTTCAGAAACAGAAGGGTTCTGTTTAAGTCACCAGCCTAAGAGTAACTTGAACCCGCCCCCCCAAAATTTAAAAAAAAAAACAAAACCCTTATTCCAAACTCATGCCAAGAATGAGATCCTAAAAATAAGCCGCAGGCCCTAGAATACCAGCAGAAACTGCCCACAGCCCAGTCACCACCAACACTCGGTTGGTATAAACACACATCAAAGGCTCGAGGCCTGCAGCCAAGGGGTGTCCTCTTCCAGATCACGCAGGACCAAGTCCAAATTCAACGCAAACTTCGCTTGGTAACTAACTTCGTAACTTCTGCTGATGCTCCTTTCTAGTCTCTTCAAAGCAATGGAAATGATCAGAAGCACTTTCTAAAACACTAGTCTCATCTTCTCCACCAGCTTACAGTGTCAAAAGAGCCCACGAAGGGGCAGGGACATGTTCTGTGGTTTCCTCCACGGCCTCAGGCTGCCAAGCATCCAGCCTGGGCCAGCGGCAGCCCCCATCCCAGCGGCAGCCCCCATCCCAGTGCTTCATTCGTTTAAAGCTACTAAGGACTTAGCGACCAGAACCACCTGGTAAAGGAAGAGTTAACCGCATTCCTGGGTGGGGAACCAAGTCAACAAGCTCTGGGCATCAGCCTCCTCCACACACACTGTACCTGTGTGACACTGGTATCTGATAGCTGCTTTGTTTCTCAGTGCTGGCCGAGTGCCAGATGGCTGCAGGTAACTGTCATATCTTTGACATTAAAAATTAGGGAACTTAAAAAGAAAAAAAAGTCATTTCAACCATTTTTAAGAATTCATCAGCATACCATTCACCACGTTTTGCAACTCCCACCATTTTCCATTTCAAAACTCTTTCATCCTCTTCCAGCAATAATTTCCTATCTCGCTCTCCCACAACCCTGCCCCCAGCACCTAGTAACCACTAATAACAAACTCTGTTCTCTGCCCTTGCCTGATGGAGAGTGTCAGGGGTTAAGGCCCTCAGATGCTAATCTGAGTCTACCCATAGGCATCTCGGAAGAAAGGCCTGGTGACTGTGAAATGTGCCACTGAAAACCCCGTGGGACACGGTTTTGCTCCAACATGCATAGCATCACCATGGATGAGAGTGATTTAATGGCAGATGGTTAGATAGTCCACGGAGGTGGGATTATATATTATTATATTATGGGAAAGTCAGCTGTGAGGGACCTCTCAAGAGTACTGAAGACCAACGATGTCACACTGGAGACTAAGGTGCACCTGATCCAGGCTATAGTCTTCGCAATTATGTGCTATGCATCAGAGAGCAGGACAGTGACTAGGGATGATAGAAAGAGAACTGATGCCTTTGAGC
>NW_006399895.1:117793-119530 GCF_000299155.1 Elephantulus edwardii
ATTCTGAAGCTTTGTCTGACATACTTTGGGCATGTTGCAAGGAGGGACTGGTCCTTGGAGAGGGACATCATGTTTGGCAGAGTGGAGGGGCAGCGAAGGAGAGGAAGACCCTCGTTGAGATGGATCAATTTTGTGACTGGAGTGGTGGGAATGAGTGCGTCCGAGATGGCTAGGTTGGCACAGGATAGAACAGCGTTTAGAGCTCTTGTACATGGGGTCACTATGAGTCGCAAGTGACTCGATGGCACATAACAACAACAACAACAAACTCTTTTTTAAAAATTAATGAATTTTAATGAAAGTTTACAAAGACTTTGGATTTCCATCCATTCACTGTCGTAATTTTTTCCCTGCCCAACCTCCCCCTGCCCCCGCCCCAGTTTGCTCTTCTCTTTGAAAAGAAAAATTTGTCATTGTTATACAATCCCTCCCCCCCAAGTCCACTCCACTATGCAGCCCTCATTCTGGACTCCCGTCATTGTATATTATGTACTTTTTTGTGACTCACTGATCTTGGCATGTTTTGAAGGTTAGGTTGCACTGCAGTCCCAAAGGCATGGGATGCATTTCAAGGCTACCAACTGCTCTGGTGGGAGAAGGACGGGCGGTCTCCTGTCGTGTGATTAACAGCCTCTGAAAGCCCTCCAGAGGGTCAGTTCCAACACTACTGTACTCGACAACAACACAACAATGTACAGTCCAAGGGACTGCTAGCTGACATTTATCCTTTTACCTGCTGATGGGCACATAGGTGGTTTTTCTAGCTGCTGGAAAACCACGATCTTGTCTTTGTTATTGTTTGTGCCCCGCTGAGTCAACTACATCTCACAGAGACCCTGCAAACAAGCCCTGAAACCTTGCCCTCTCCTACCCCACCCTTAAGGTCTCTGCCACGCTCAACCCCACATTACTGTAGTCATTGTGTTAACCCAGCTTAGTAAACATTTTCTTTTCCCCTGATCACAATTAAATATTCTGGAATTCCCATTCTTATCAATGTTACTAATAATTTACTATGATCTACACAATAAAATGTCTTCTATTTTTAAATTATTATTATTATTATTATTCATTGCTGCAGAGTTTCTTCCCCCCTCCTCTGAAAATGCCTTCTTGTGGTCAATAAACTATAAGTAAACATCTTTCTGGTATTCTCTGCTTTCAGCCAAGATCCATCTGGCATTAGCAATCTCTCTCATTCTATCCAGCTTGAATTTCTAGCAGATCCTAGTCAGCACATTATTCCAATCGCTTTTTAATAATTTTCAGTAAGATTCTATTTGCATCTGATATTAATGATGTTGCTATTGTCATGTACTGTTGCGCTGGAACTAACTCATAGCTGACTCTCTAGCGAATTTGCAGAGGTGGTAAATCACACAGGAGGAGACTGCCCATCATTCTTCTGTGGAACAGCTGCTGGATTCAAACCACCTGCCTTTGAGTTGGTAGTTCAACTCTTTTTTAAAAAACAATTATTATTAATTGCAATGAAAATTTACAGAGACTTTGGATTTCCATTCATTCATTGTTGCACTTTTGTCCTCTCCCAACCCTCCCCCCTTGTACACTACCCTCTTGGAAAACTAAAAGAAAAATTCTTTCATTGTTTTACAATTCCTCTCCCCCCCCGCCCCGGGTCCACTCCACTATGCAGCCTTCGCTCTGGACTCCTGTCATGACAAAAATACCTAATCACATATCCCTTTTAAACAATTTTCTCCCTCATCTGTTTCA
>NW_006399895.1:120420-125012 GCF_000299155.1 Elephantulus edwardii
GAAACGACTCGATGGCACATAACAACAACAACAGCCCATGATAACATGCCCAAAGATGTGAGATGAAGTTTTACCATCCTTACCTCTATGGAGTACTTTGGTTGCACTTTCTACAAGAAAGACTTATGTACACGCACACAGCTCTGGTGGCTTAGTGGTAAGGAGTTTGTAGTGCCAACTCAAAGGCAGGAGGTTCAAACCTTCACCATGCTCCAAGATAGAAAGATGGGCAATCTCCTTCTGTGTGATTTACAGCCTATGAAAACTCACAGGAGGCTCAGCTATGTTGTTGTCATTATGTGCCATTGAGTTGCTCGCAACTCGTAACAACCCTGTGTACAATAGCTCTGAACCCTGCCCTCTCCTGAGCCAGTCTCACTGACTCTGACACACCTAATCTCATTGCCCTAGTTACTATGTCAATCCGGTGCTTCCTTTCCTGCGCCATCCCTCTACCCTTCCAAGCATGATGTCCTTCTCCAATGCCACTGAACATACACACAAATACACACAAAAAGTGTGTGTAGGGCAGGGTTCAGATCTGTTGTTCATAGGTTTGCTATGAGTCGTGCTCAACTCGATGGAATCTAGTAAGACCAAATTATTTTCTTCTTTGACTTTTTGTTGTTGTTGAAACCATATATTTTCCAGTAATGGCATATCTTTTCAAGTAATGAGAGGCATTCTGAATGAAACAAATATATCTTTTTTTCTTTGCAGCAATATGAATTTTTAATCTAATTAGTGGGACACATCTGTCCCAAGGGGTCTCTGGTTCTGGGGTTGGTGGGATGAGGCCTGTTTACTTCAGCTTCACAGTTATACACGCCACCACCAGGTGGCAGCACACACTGAAAGTGGGATGACATCTGCCCACTAAGCCCCAGCACTGGACAATTTAAGTGGTCACTATGTGCACCACAGGTCATGAAAGGGTTATTAAATAGGGAGGAGTGAAATCTTCCTTACAGTAGAAGTCTAAATAAAATATGCAGGCACTTCCCTGGTTACAGGAGGTAGAACTTATCTTGATCAAGTGTAGACCAGATATAGTCACTTGCTTTTGAAGAACAGTGGTTATGGAAGAGAAAAAGGAGTAGCTTTACAGAGGAGACATCTGTAGACCCCACAATATCCTAGTGATAAAGGCCAACATCACTACTGATGCTATGTGGATACCATTTACCTATAGGATGCTTCTCTGTCATCTTCTCCCCCAAAACCCACTGTTAAGCGCTGTCAAGCTGATTTCCATAACAATCCCATGTAACAGTAACTCTGCTCCATCATGCTTCTTTGACTATAATCTTTACAGAAAAAAGATCACCAGATTTTTCAGCAGAAGCTGAAGTTCACACCAACAACCTCGAGGTTAGCAGCCACTTGACCAATCATGACACCCAAACTCCTTCCAAAAACCCACAATCTTAGTCAAATCGTGGGACATCATCAACACCTATTAGTCAGACTGCCATACGGTGGCACTCTGGTGTAATTCTGAGAACTCCACCACCAGTGTCTCACATCTCACGATCACCTAGGGTCGCTATGAGTAGTCTACGACTCAATGGCACGTAACAACAATAACAACAACATAGAGAGAGCTACATTGACCTAGAGGACAGAAAGTTATGCTACCAAGCCCAAGGGGGGTGATTTTAATCTGCGGCCCTCAGGCCTAGTTCAAACTGTTTTTCTGTCAAACATTCTTCTAGGTGGTATAGCACTGGTCTGTGCATTGCTGTACAGAGATAACTTGTGGTTGCTGTGATGCTAAACACTGTGACACTGATGTGTCAAATGTGATAAATGGTTAGCCATGGCAGACAGTGTTTGGTGGAGCTCCCTGATTAAAACAAGCCTGGAAGCAGGAGTGGCATCCACTTCCGAAATGGCTTGCCTCCAGAAACTCCATAAACAGTGCTCAGGCGTTTCATTCATAGGGTCGCTATGAGTTGTCTAGGACTGGACGGCATCTAACAACAACAACAACAACATGATGGACAGGCTTCAGGGAAGCTTCCTAACTAAGAGATTAGGAAAAAAGGCCTGGCAAGCCACTTTAAAAAGTTAGCCAAATGCAGCACAAATACAAAACGTATTGCCCAATACAGTGCTGAGAGATAAGCTGCCTGTGTGGGAAGGCATTTGCTGATGATTGGAAACACAGTGTAGGAGCACAGAATGTGTCCTGTTACTATCTAAGGTTGTCATGCATTGGAGCCATCTCAAGGTCAACTAAGAACAAGAACTATGAGAAAACATCAGATAAACCCAATCTGAGAGACAAATCGTTAAGTCCTGATCAACACCCCTCAAAACTGTGAAGACTGAGAAAAACAAACTATGACAGAAGAAACTCACAGGCTGGAGGGCCCAGGGCGACCAGACAACTAATTAAATGCCCTTACTCATCTGGAACCTGGAATGGCTCTTGAATAGAAAGAGGGTATGCGTGGAAAAATTGGTGAAATCTAAAGAAAATGCTGGGGAGCTCTGGTGGCCTAGTGGCAAGAAGCTGCACTGCAACCCCAGAGGAACACGGTTCGAATCCACCAGATGCTCTGCCGGAGAAGGAGGCGCAATATCCTCCTGTACCAGTCAGATCTGATTTGACGGTACACGCACACAAAATAATAAAAAATAATAATAAAAAAATTTAAAAAAAAGAAAATGCTAAGATTTGGGTTCACAGCACTAACCTGACATCCACTTCTGAGTGGTGATAGATGCACATGGTGGGAAAAAAAGGTGGGTGGTCACCAGGGCAAAAGGTGGGCAGACAGGGGATGAACTAAGTGAGGCATACATAACAAAGCTCTGTACTAATAGGGTCCTTTTTCTGCAGATCTAAAATTCCTCCAAAGTAAAAAGGTTATTGGGGGGGGGGGGGGTAGTTCATATTTTTGTTAAATGCAAAGAGTAAGTGTTTTTGTGTGCAGGGGTGCAGGAGATGGAAGGGGTAAGAAAGACCAGAGTTTCTAATATTCCAGCTTGGGAATGTGAAAAAGAGAAAGACCCAGAATTTCCACAAGAAGACCAGACTCAGAGAAAGGCATCTTACACCTTCTCCCAGCCGAGTGTGCCCTTAAACCTGTCCACAAATCGCACCCCCTCCCTTATGATATAGGTTTCAAAACTCCCGTAAAGTCATCTTAACCACATTCTAAAAATACACACTCATGTCTCAACCACACTCCAAAGGACATACTCTCCAGGAAGGAGATAAAGCTGCTTTTTTAACTACCAACTTAATCTTCTCAGATCAATTCTTTTTCGGGAAGAAAAAGTATTCAACTCCAAGCCAAGGCCCCTACCCACTCCCAGTCTCAATCCTTAGGCAAGGTCTCCATGAATATGTAGACTGCAGAAATGACCCCAGAAAAACACACAAATTCTTTGGGAAAAGCAGGCCATCAGATGTGATTTGTCAGGTCAAAGAAAGGAGCCAATTTTATAATAAACAAGGTAGGGTCTCCTCTGAGAGGGCCAGACAGTTTGGGATAAAAAGAAGAAGAAATAAAACCCAAAACACCCCATTCTTTACAATAAATAATGTGAGCACAGTGAAACGAGTTTGCAATAAACCCTTGGGAACTCCCCTAAATTGTACATTTACTAAATCAGATACAGTTTGACGTTTTCAAACTGGCCAGTAATGGCTAAAACACACAGATTTTATGATGGTGTTTGTGTTGCTATGGAAATGAAGCTGTACGGGGTCATCCCCCCCCAAAAAAGGAGAAAAAAAACCCAACCCTGCTTAAAGGGGTTGTTGTGTCTACAACTCCAAGCTGACAGACTCAAACTCATTGTTGTGGAGCCGGAATTGACTCACAGCTGACTCTCTCCACTGGGCGTCCGGGGTTGTAAATCACACAGGAAGAGAGTGCCAATCTTTCCCCCAAATCTGGTAGATCTGAACTGGCAGAGGCATCTCCTTTGGGATAGTAGTACAACTCCTTATAGATTATGCCACCTGAGTTCTCTCCAAATTAATAAGGAGGCTTTGGACCCTCCCCCCCCCAAAAAAAAATTACCAGATTGACAGATTCTGGGATACGCAAGTGAGAAAACTGTCCTCTGATTCTCAGACTCAAACTCAAACCTACTGAGTCAGAGACTGTGAACTGCATGGGAGATTGCCCGCCTCTCTCCCCAAGGAGCCACCCCTGGGTTTGAAACCACTGCCTTTGAATTAGTAGTGCAACTTCTGAGGCGCTGGGCCACTCAGACAAATAAAGACCCAAGAGAACTCGGGCAGAGTATTTCTGAAAAACATTTTCAAATTCTATCTTCTAAACTTAGTCTGTTTTGAGGGAGAGACAGGGTCTCCAAGTCAGAGGTAAATAAATCACCCCAATCAGGAAGCCAGGTCTGGACGCTGGCATGACCACAAATCACAGTGTTTGTGCGGTGGAAATGCTCCCATGGGGAGTCAAGATGCTCCCCAGAACCGGTAAAGCCATGGGCTTCTGGAATCTGGGTGAAGTCACACGTCCAGGGTTCCCCATAAATGTCCGCTGTAGTCTCTTGGGAACATTCGGAAGATGGCCTCAGGACATGAAATGGTTAAAAGAGATAAATTAAAA
>NW_006399895.1:125112-131269 GCF_000299155.1 Elephantulus edwardii
AATGGTGAGGACCTTGATGACAACTTCCTAAAAATGGGCACTATGGCAACACACTGAAGCTGCCAAACAAGGAAAACATATGCTAGTTGTTTTGTTCACATAGCGAGGACATGCCCAGGGTCCTTCTCTACTGCCCATACTTTCTGTAATATTTAGGTTTTTGTTTGGTTTTATATATAAGGAGCCCTGGTGGCGAAATGCATTCCATATTGGGCAGCTAACTGAAAGGTCAGAGGTTTGGACCCCCTACCACCACTCCACTGGTGGAGAGAGATATGCAGTCTTCATCTGTAAAGGTTTCCAGACTTGGAAATCCAGTGGAGAACAGATATGAGTCAGAATCAACACATGTCAAGGGGCTGGGTATAGTAACAGTACATCATCTGGGAACAGAGCACTAAACTAGAGATAAAGGAAAGTCCCTGGTAAACCCGTCATAGTACTTTTCATTTTAGAGTGCCCCCGCCCCAGGAATACTGTGGTATCAAAACTCCCAAACCCAAGGTGCTGACATTCTCCAGCTCCGTTTCCTCTAAAGTTGTTGCTAACTGCCCCTGACTATGACTCAGAGTGACCCTACAAACAAAAGACTGAACCAGGCTCTATCCTGTGCCATTCTTGTGCTCCAGGGCATTGCTACAATGTCAATGCATCTTAAGGAAGGTCTTCCTCTCCTTCGATGACCCTTCACCTAACACAACATGATGCCTTACTCTAAGGTCTGGAGCCTGCTGACAACATGCTGAACCTCTCAAGTCAAGAGAGACAAACCAGAAAGTGCCTCCAGGCAAGAATGAGAGAATTCACACTCTCTATACACAAAGGAAGCTCTGGGGGCTTAGTGATAAGGAGAGCTAACTCTAAGACAGCTCAGAGAGAGAAAGACCGGCAATCTCCTCCCCCTTACTGCCTCCGAGAAGGCAAGCCGCAGGAGGGCCAGCTGAGTCGGTTCTGACTAGTACAACCTCTGCTGTGAGGTGACCAGATGGCACAGATAGTCTCTCTGATAATTCCCTTCTTTTGTTGGTGGTTGTTAGTTGGTGCCTCTGTCATCAGTTAAGTCACCCCTGACTCACAGCAGCCCCCTGCATAACCGGAGTGAACCGTCAGGATCCAGGGACCCATAAAAGGCTGAATTTTAGAGATAGATCACTAGATTTTACTTCGCTGACAATCTTAGCTTGGAGGCTCACTGAAACGTGTCCAGCATCAGGGCAACACACAAGCCTCTGTGATATAGATAGGTGGTGGCTGAGTATGAGGTGCGATGGCTGGGAATAAAACCTGGGTCTCCAGCACAGTGTTAAGTGCTGTTCAGTCGACTGTCACTCACAGCCAACAACAGATCTGAACCTTGCCCTGTCCTGTGCCAGACTCCCAATCTCCACCTTGCTCAAGCCCACTGAAGCACACAGTTTCATTCTATCTTTTTGAGGGTCTTCCTCTCTTGAGACCTTTTCCGGCATGATGTCTTTTCCCAACGACTGGCCAATCCCGACAGCATGCCCAGAGTATGTGAGATGTGAGAATTCTACCTCTGTACTTCCACTGCCCTCCAAGAGTGTAACTGCACCCAGTGCTTACTGCAATGCTCTACAGTCAGAAGCCATCTCCTTTATTCAGCTACAAAGAGGTTATCAAGCTTTCCCAGGGTATCAACAACACAGGCTCAAACAATAAGATGGTGAGGACACAGGAAAGAGTCACAGAGCTCATGTAGCAATCCCAAAGTCAACAGACAATGAAGTTCATCACAGGTCATGAGTAACCAAATGGATAGTAACTACCCGTGCGTAGTATAGGGTAGAAGGGTAAGTGGAAATGAGAATTGCAGGGAAGAAGTGGGAAGCAGGTCATTAAAATGCAGGGCTGGTCATCAATGCTTTAAAATAGAATGTGTATGATTGAATGGAAAACCAGCTTGCTTTGGAAACTTTCACTCGCATTACAATAAAGAGTTAAACAAGCAACAACCATCCTTTTCCGGTTCAGGAGCATGATGACTGGGTATTCATGCTTTTGTATGATACGTGCCTTCCATAAAACTTGTTAGGACGTCAGCTCATTACCTATCTGATGTAAAAAAAAAAAAGTTAAACGCAACCAATGTGTGTGTGTGTGTGTGTGTGTGTGTGTGTGTGTGTGTGTGGACACGTACTAAGGAAAAGCAGAATTGTGGTCAGTTAATTTAACAAGACAGGTCACCTCGCCCACAGCCTTCTCTCACTGAAATGGAAACAAATGCCAAGTGCAGGACAAGTCACAACGCCAAGTCTAGGACTTCCTTTCATGGAGAGTGTATTTCTCTTTTTTCTACCCCTGCTGTGCCCTGGGAGAGTATCATCATCTTCCAGGGGAGAATGTGAAGTCCTTGACGGGCATGAAAGGCATATACAATCAGCGGAGGTCAACGCCTCATGGTCCCCTCCCTTCAGTGAGTTCCCTCTCTCAACTTTGAGCTTGCTTGTTTGTCCTCTGTAGAGGCACTTCTGCTCCTCTGGGAGGTGACCAATCATGTCCACATGCTCCCTTCTGCCAAATGTGCCCCAACTTCAGGCTGCCATAAAAACTTCCCAAACCTGCCCCAGGCTCGGGCTGCTGTGGTGATGAGGTGCCATTGAATCAGCTGAATGACAGTGACCCCACATACAAATGGACATACACCATCCGGCCCCAAAACATCCCCACAGCCACTGCTGTTTTGAAGTCTTCCGCAGATGTGCACAAGGCAGTACGAGGTTTGATTTGCTGGTTGCGCCTTCCACAGGTGTTGATTGTGGGGTCAAATAAAATTAAATCCTTGACAACATCAATCTTTTCTCCCTAATTGTGATGCTGCTTACTGGTCCACCTTTGAGGACTTTTGTTTTCTTGCTGTTGAAGTGGAATCTGAAATCCTTGATCTTCACTGAAGTCCTCTTAGCTATCAACTTGCAAGGTTGCTGTTTGCATATCACAGGTTCTTTCCTTAAAAGAATTTATTATTCATTTCAATGAAAATTTACAGAGACTTTGGATTTCCATTCATTCATTGTTGTACTTTTCTCTCCTCCCAACGCTCCCCCTAGGACACTACCCTCTTGGAAAAGTAAAAGAAAAATTCTTTCATTGTTTTACAATCCCTGCCCCAGGTCCAGTCCACTATGCAACCTTCGCTCTGGACTCCTGTCATGACAAAAAAACCTAATCATATATTCCTTTTAAACAGTTTTCTCCCTCATCTGTTTCAATGCAGTATATATTATTGAACCCATCTTTCTCAGTCTCCCCCCAAGCCCGATGTGAGTCCTAAAACAATGGCACCATGCAGTATTTGTCCTTTTGTGACTGAGATACTTCACTCAGAATAATGTCCTCCAGAGTCACCCATTTTGAATAATATTACATGAGTTCCTTGTTTTTCAATGCAGCGTAGTATTCCATTGTGTGAATATACCACAGCTTTTCTATCCATTCCTTTGTTGATGGGCACCTGGGTTGTTTCCAACTCCTAGCTATTGTGAACAAAGCCGCAGTAAACATGGGTGTGTATATATCTGCTTGAATGTCAGTTATGGTCTCTTTGGGGTATATTCCCAGTAGTGGAATTGCTGGGTCAAATAGTACCTCTATTTGCAACTTTTTGAGAAAGCGCCATACCGCCTTCCACAGTGGTTGCACCAATATCACAGGTTCTTGATGAAACTTCCTCCAATCCTAATGCTGAGTTCTTCCTCATATAGTCCAGTTTGTAGGATTCTCTGCTCACCATAAAGACAGAACTAGTGAAAGGATATCACTTTGACATATACTTTTCCTAATCTTAACAGGAGTGGTATTCACTTCCTAAACAACATGCCTCTGGAAACCCTATGAACTTTAAGAAAACAAAAGGCTTCAGGTCTTTTGTTCTTAGGGTCACTATGAGTCATGCTCAATCAAGCAACAATCTTAACTATCAAGTATCCTTAGTTCTATTCAAATGACTGCTTTTTGGTCTATGTAGAAGTCCTCCACTCACATGGTTATGTGCTATCAGAACTGACTCATAGCTGACCCTCCAGCAGGTTTTCAGAGGCTACAAACTGCACAGGAGGAAATGGCCTTTCTTTTTCCCTCAGAACAGCTGGGGGATTCAAACTTCTAACCTAGGAGTTGGGAATACAACTCCTTACGGCTAAGCCACCAGAGCTCTCTCTCTTTTCCACTCTCCAGCTCTGTCCAGAAAGAAAAGAGCATTAGTGAGCAAGAGCTCCGGCTTTTTCACACTTCTTGTCTCCGCTTCCCACACAGGCGTAAGACCCTCGGGAACCAAGAACCACTCCTACACCCTTTGCAGGACAGTATTTCCCCAATGGCTAGTCAGTAGAAGGAAGTGGAGCAACAACTGGAAACTTGCTCACCAAAGACAGTAAATGACTTCAGTCTAGTTTTCTAGAGACTTAAGAAATTGATCCTGTCTTAGCTCAATCACCAAGTCACTTAATCCACAAAAAAACATTACAACGGGGATACCTTTTCAAACATGAATAAAAGCTTCTATTATTAATGCCTTAAAGTAACAGGAAAAAGGGAAACTGGGCCTCTCCCACAGAAGAGCTACTTAAGTGTTTCTTAGAGAGTTTGGTGACCATTTAGATGCCAGAGCTGGGGGCTCACTGAGAGGAGAGCCAAGTGTAGCACAGGTGCTATTCATGCCAGGTAGGAAAAGTCATATACCCTCTGCCTCCTGATGCAACCAGGATAGACACCAAGCACCAAGTCCCAGAGAGCAGGTGTGGCTCTCCTTACAACCTATCCAGGGAGTTGTCGTGGACCCATTACTCAGAGCCAACCCATACCTGACTCTCCTGTGGGTTTTCAGAGGCAGTTTGATAGCACAGGAGGGAAAGCCCATCTTTCTCTGTTGAAGCAGCTGGTGGATTCGAACCATGTGACTTTGGAATGGCAGCGCAGTTCCCTACCACTAGGCCACCAGCGCGCTCTCCATCTGGGTTAGTCCTACTTTAAAACAACCAGGGTGCAAAGAGTTCTGGTGGCTTAGTGGGTAAGGAGTTGTGCTGCCAACCCAAAAGCAGGCGGTTTGAATCCACCAGCAGCTAATACGATTTACAGCTTCTAGGGGGTGAGTTAGGACTTGGTTGGCACATAACGACCACCCTGTCAAGGTGGGGG
This sequence comes from Elephantulus edwardii, assembly GCF_000299155.1. Classification (NCBI taxonomy): domain Eukaryota; kingdom Metazoa; phylum Chordata; class Mammalia; order Macroscelidea; family Macroscelididae; genus Elephantulus; species Elephantulus edwardii. The sequence continues at coordinate 130,267 of NW_006399895.1, forward strand.
TAGGAGGAAAGGTAAGGCAATCGCTGCACATACACATATCAGGAGTTCTGGAAAGTGCTGGCAGTCACACCCGGTTCCAAAGGCTCTTGAAGCAAAACACTGAGACCCAAAGGGAGGGCTCGATTCCTCTGAGAAGATTGAGGGGCTGGAGTCTGGGAAAGCTATGCTGGGCAGACCCTGTGGATTCCAGAAAATGGGTTTCCCAAGGACTGAATCAGCCCCACCATGTGGAAGGACGCAACCCATCAGAACGCGAGCGAAGAAACAGCTGGCCAGGTCAGGCAAAGTCCGGCTCTCTTAGAGCACACCCACTTGCCCCATCAATCCTCTCACTGACCCTAAGCAAGAGCTATGGGAAGCGCCGCGGCCCGAAGCCTAGGAAGGACCGCATTTATCAGGCCACTGGTCCACCTCTCTCCTCTGGCTCCGCGGCCTGGCCCACCAGCACCCACTGCACTGGCCAAGGACGGGGCCTGGCCGGAGCCCGAGGGAGCTAGACCACAGCTAAACACGCTGTGCCGCAGGTTCTCCCTACAGGTCCCCATCCCCGACTCTGGGGGGTGGGGGGGGTCCACATAAACACCCACCCTGGGGCAGGGGTGAAATCGCAGAAGCAAGTTTATGGAAGCAAATCTGTGACTTTGTTTTTTAAGTCCCAGGTGACGATTCCGGGGAACCCCAACTTTGGGATCGGCAGCAGCTAGAGCGAAAGGCGACTTTCCAGCCAAATGCCCTTATCCAGAGGCGGCTCGCGCGCACAAGCAAGCTCGGCCCCGGCACCTCGCCGCGCGCGACTCTGGGGCGATGTGGCCCGAGCGCGGCGTCGGGAACCTGAAACCCGCCCAGAAAGTCCTGCCGGGACCCGAACCGGTCCGCCCGCAGGGATCGCGGGAGCCCGCGCCGCCACCACCGCGTCCTGGAGCCCCTCCGGGAGCGCTCTGGTCCCCACTCGCCCCGCTCCGAGCCCGGCAGGTGCGGCGCCGCAGGGCCACCCTCTCCACCC
>NW_006399895.1:131449-151584 GCF_000299155.1 Elephantulus edwardii
CCTGATGACCCCAGATGCTGCCATCCCTCCACAACTTCTCACCCTGGGACACTCCAACTCAACTTCTCACCCTGGGACACTCGTCTCAAGACGGCCCAGACCCTCGCTCCTAATTTTTCGCCCCCTGCTCACCTCACTTCCCGAGAGACACCAGTCTCCAGCATTCCTTTGGTTTGTCCATCATCAGAAGCCAATAGACTACCCACCAGGAATCCCAGATTTCAGGCGGAGTTGTTCTCTGCCCTTTGGATGTGGGGCCCTTCCCTCCCCAAACATTCAGAAACATCCAGCTAGCCCTTGGTCTCTCTCTCTCTCTCTCCGGACTTCAGCCTCCCGTCTGTAAAATGGGCATGATAAGAGCTAAGAACTCAGGTCCTTCAGGTAAAGGGTTTAACATACTGTTCTGCCAGAATGTGTTATTTGGCAAAGAGGCCTAAAAGCACTTACTGGTGAGATCAAAGGCGACAACCTTCATTATGGATTCCACCTTAATTGGGAAAACGAAGTTCCTCACAACTAGGTTGGCAGCTTCAGCTGAAAGCACCAAAGAATGCCAAGGGGGAAAAAAGTTTTGACTGTGTGGCTCATAACAAATTATGGCTCACATTTCCAGAACAGGAATTTCAGAATTCCTGACTGTGCCCAATGCAGAGCCTATCCCGAGGCGAAGAAACAGTTACTTGAGTAGAATCAGGGGGTGACTGCTTGGATTAAAATCAGGAAAGGCTTGCCTCAATTACATCCTTTCACTATAACTATTCAATCTGTATGCTGAACAAATTATCTGAGAGACTGAAGAAGAATGGAGCATTGGGATTGAAGGAAGCCTCTTCACAACCTGGGATGTGCAGATGACACAACTTTACTGAAACCAAGAGGCCTTGAGGCATCAAGGATCACACCTCAATATGAAACCTCAAGCCAATCCCACTATCATCTAGTCACTTTCAACTCGTAGCAAAGCTGAAGGGCAAAACAGAGCACCCCTGGATTTCCAAGACTATAAATCGTTATGGAAGCTCACTGTGTCATCTCTCTCCACAGTAGCTGGTGGATTTGAACCATGGTCTTTTTGAATAGCTGCTAAAGTCATTAACCACTAGGGCTCCTTCCTCCACACAACACTCAAATTTATTGCCACTGAATCAGAACGACTCATTACTGACCTTTCAGCAGGTTTTCTAAGGCTGAAAATTGGAGAGGAAATTGCCCATCTTTCCCCTAAAGAGGCACTAAAGATTTAAGCTGCCAGAGAGGTGTAGCCTTTGGGTAAGAAACACAACTTTCTATGGCTACATGAAAAATCCTCCCAGCAGGACTAGTAATAAACCACATGACAAACACAGAAAAAGACTCAAGTTGTCAGGATTTCATTTTGCTCTTATCCACCATCAATGCCCACAGAGATAGCCAAGAAAGGATTACAATTGACACATCTCCAAAAGATCTCTTTAAAGTGCTAAAAATCAAAGAGGTCACCTTGAGGGCTAAGAGCCATCTGACCCAGGCACTCTCTGTTTCTACAGTTCATGGCTGTCAAGTCAGAACCAACTCCCAGCTGATCGTCCAGCAGCTGCCCAAGGCTGTAGACAGGAGAAGAGATTGCCTGTCTTTCTCCCTTAGAGCAGCTGATGGAGTAGAAGCTTCAGATTCTGACCTTTGGACTAGCAGTGCTCCTTTAAATTAGCAGTGCTGGACTATGCCAACAAAGCTCCCTCATATGCATGCAAAGCTAAACAATGAAATGAGTGCTCTTTTAAAGCAAGATGGGCAAGACTGCAACGGCTTTGGACATATTATCAGGAAGGATCTGGGAAAGTGCATCAAACTTGGTGAAGTACAAGAGCAGTGGAAAGAGGAAGACTCCTGATGAGAAGGACTGACCCTGTGACTGCAACAGTGGGCTCACACATACCATGACGGTGAGGATGGCACAGGACCAGCAGTGCTCCACACTGGAGCTGGAACCAGCTGGACAGCACTCAACGGCAACCAAAGTGTTAAACAGAAGTTCCATTAGCACAAAGAGTAAGTGCTCGGCTGTTCAGTGGTTCGAATCCTTCCAGGTACTCTGCAGGAGAAAACACCTGGAAATCTGTAAAGCTAACAGATAGGAAAACCTGATGGGACACTTCTGCTCTGCCACTTGGGGTAGTTGTAAACCAAGACAATTAGACTCATCAGCTGCCTGACTACTTTGTATTCCTGCTGGCTGGACTATGGCCCTGAAGGGACATCCTCTCCCTGTCACAGAAAGCTCTAGAAGTCAGGGACGCTGGTTCCATTATCATCCACAAAGCCCTGTGCCCCTCCCTGTCTAGCCGATAAGAGCCCATCTGCCTGCTAGGGTAATAACAACAGGGCTGACCGCCCACACACACACACACACACACACACACACACACACACACACACATTCTCTGCAGGACTTCTAGGAAGTCATTACAGGGCATTAAGGAGTTTTGGTGCCCTGAGAGTACAAAGTGCTAGAATGATTATAGCCATAATGTGGCCATTTAGAGAAATGTCACCTGGGCACACAGTCTTCAAGGTCATGTGGACTCACAGGCCTGGATCTTAGTGCCCTCTGGCCACTGTCTTGAAGACAATAAGGACACTAACCAAGAAAGTGCCTTACTCGTGCTCAATCAGCAAACGGGTGCTTGGATACAAGCACTGGTGGAAGCATTACTAAGTGTAGGTGAGAATTTCAAGGTCTTCCCCAAAATGTTGTTTGTTGTTAGATCCTTCAAACTGAGCATGACCCATAGCCACCCTATAAACAACAAATGTGAACCCTGTCCTATCCTGTGCCATCCTCACACTTCTTGACACATTAGAGCTCACTACGGCAGTCACTGTGTCAAGCCACATAGTTAAGGGTCTTCCTCTCCTCTCCTTCGTCAACCCTCCAACTTTCTGAGCATCATATCTTTCTCCACGGAATAGCAACATGCTGGAAGTATGTAAGGTGAAGCCTCATTATCTTTGCCTCCAAAGAATACCCTTTCCAAGACATATTTGGTGGGTTTTTTTTTTTCAGTCTGTGGAATGTTCAGTGCTCCAACACCACAGCTCAAAGGCATCAATTTTTCTTCTGTCATCCTTATTCACTATCCAGCTCTCAGATGCATAGCAAGTGACTGGAAAGACCAACGCCTGAATCAGACTCACATTAGTCCTCAAACTGACATCATTACTCCTCAATAATTTGGTGAGGTCCCTAACTGCAGACTTTCCCCAGTACAATACATCTCCTAATTTCCTGACTCCTGGTACCAAGGATCTTAAGTGCAGATCCAAGTAAGATGAAGGTGTTGACAATTTCAATCTTTTCTCTATATTGAGGCTGCCCATCAGTCCAGTGGTAAGAATGTTTGTCTTCTTGACATGGAGATGCAATTCATACTGAAGGTTGTATTCTTTGATACTCTGCAACAAGTGCTTCAAGTCCTTCTCACTTTTCAGCAAGCAAGGCTGTGCCAACTCTATAACGCAGGTTATTGATAAGTCTCCCTTCAATCCTTAGGCCACATTCTTCTTCAGAGAGTCCAGCTTCTCAAATAATTTGCTCAGCATACAGATTGAATAGGTATGGAGCGAGGATACAACTCTAACACACTCCCTTCCTAATTTTAAACCATGTAGCAGCAACCACTTCCTACACAGCATATCCCTGGAGACTGTGAAATTGGATAAAGGGTAATGGTTGTGCAAGGGCTTCAAGCCTTTTGTTCATGGGATTGCTATGAGTCGTGCTCAACTTGATGGCAATCAACAACAACCACAAGTGTTTCCTTAACAATAACAACAATGCTTTCTTGCTCTGTTCCCACAATACCCTCCTGGTTTGGCTTAATGGCAGGCTCACCAAAACAAAATGTTCAGGAAACAATCAAATATGTATTCTCAGACTCCACCTATTTTCTTTCTTTTTTTGGTAATCCCGCAGTTTGGAGAGAAGGTAAAGTGAGTGTGCTCTGTAGAAATAAGGATAGCAAAGCTTTGTCTCACATATTTTGGACATATCGTTAGACGGGGCTACTCCTTGGAAATGGACATCATGCTTAGAAAGGTAGAAGGGTCAGCAAAAGAGAGATAAATTGACATAGTGACAGTAGCAATGGGATCACATATGTTAGAAATTATGAGGATGACACAGGAGAATCAGTCAAGCTTCCAATCTATTATGCATGGGGTCACCTAACAATGGCAGTAAGAAAGAGATAATTACCACAGACTGGAATTTTCTTTTGTCTTTTATTGAATTCTGCCATTTTTTTCTCTGAGCTGCAATAGGAGATGGCTTTGTTTTTGCATCTGCCCTAAAACTGCAGTGGTGTGAGCTGGGGGATCTTTATGGGGAGAGCTGCAAAGCCACGGACCTTTTTTCAATCCTCAAAACCCCACAGCAGTTGAATTACCAACTCCCAGGCTTCCACGCAGGGCACAAATAAAGCAGCCCCATGGTGCTGCTGGAACGTGTTTGACAAATTCCGACATCCTTTGATGAGGAATAGGGGCTGCTGGGGCCACAGATCGTAGGAAGTTGTATTGCTAACCCGGAGTTGAGCCTCTCAGCAGGCTTAAATGCAGCAGTTCTGAAGGAGAAAGATAAGCAATCTTCTCCTGTGCTATTCCCAGCCTCCGAAACCCATTGGGGGATCAGCTATGAGTTGGTTCTGATACAGAAATGAACTGAATTTATGCAGAATATAAATGAGCCTTCATGGCATTGTGTATGCATACGGAGTTGTTAACCAGAAAGTCTGCAGTTCAAAGCCTCCAGCTACTCTTCAGGAGAAAGATGGGCAGTCTCCCCCCGTAAGGATTTACAGCCCCAGAAACGCGATGCAGGGTCACTATGAATCAGAATTGACTCAGTGACAAAGGGTTTGATTTTTTTTTGTTCGTTTATCCAGAATATATAAAGAACTCTGACAACTCAATAACACAAAGACAAACAGACCAAAAATAGGCAAAGGATTTGCCTAGACATTTTTTCCAAAGAAGATATTCAAATGACCAGTAAGCACATAAAAAGACACCCAGAGTCATTATTAAAAAACCCCATACTTTTGCCATTGACTCAATTGTGACTTAGCTGTCCTGTAGAACAGAGTAGATGTGCCTCATGAAAGGTCCAAACTCATTAGGAAGTCCAGAAGTAACACTAGCCGAGTATAGACATACTTCATTTGGAATGCATACTTTGAGGAGAGTAGACTGAGGCTTGGTTGGCGTGAGCACCACACAAAGAAAAGAGTAAGGAACTTATACCCTCTATGTTGGCCGACTGACGGTAGTCACAGCAGCTTCAAAGGCCTGGGAACATTTTCTGTCATTTCAGCATTCCCTGCTTTATCTCCTGGGGAAGGTCATAAGACTGTATTTAGGGGTGAACATTAACTGATTATTTACCATTTCTTGGAACATAGGGACATATTCAGGTAGGGTCAGAAGGTCAGAAAAATGGAATCCGTGCTCGCTTCGGCAGCACATATACTAAAACTGGAATGATACAGAGAAGATTAGCATGGCCCCTGCACAAGGCTGACACGCAAATTTATGAGGAAAAATAGAATCTCTTTGGTTTCAACCTTATAGTTCATAGGGTTTCCAAGACTGTGAATCTTCACAGACACAGATTGTCACATGGGTCTCCTGTATAGTAGACAGTGGGTTTGAACCCACAACTTTTTGGTTAATATCTGAGAGAATAATCCCTTGTGTCACTAGGATTGCTTTTTCATCAGTCATTAACTACCTCCTGGCATAGACGTTGATTCTGATAGAGTCGAGCTGGCCTCATAGGATTCCCCAAACTCTGATCTCTTTGCAGAGAAGGAACCCTGATGACATAGTCGGTTAAGATATTGGGCTGTTGACTGAAAGGTTGACTGTTCAAATCCACCTGTGACTTTACAGGAATCTCTTCCCATAATGATTTATAACCTTAGAAACCCAATGGAAGGTTGTTATGAGTTGAAACCAACTTGATGACTGTGGATTTAGGGTTTCTGGAGTAAACATGCTGAAGCAGACTGCCACATCTTTCTCCCTCCGAGTGGCAGTGGATGTGAACTGCTCTGTTAACTGCCCAGTGCTTAACCTCTGCACCACCAAGGTTCCTTTTATTAGTTATTACTCACTGCCATCAAGGCAGTTCTGGCACAGAGCAATTCCCCATCGTGTTTCCAAGGCTGTGCATGCAACAGAAGCAGATGAGAAGGCCCTAGTGGACACAAACTTCCAGGGACGAGCGGCCTCCTGGTTAGCAGCACCTTTGACTGTGGGCTCCACCATCAGAGCTCTCTCATCGGTCATTGTTGTGGTTGCTGCATGTTGAGTCAGAACCTACTCATAACTGACTCTCCAGTAGGTTTTCCACAGTCACTAAATTGTGCAGGAGGAGACTGCCGCATCTTTCTGCCACAGAGCAGCTGGTGGATTTGAATCATGTGCCTCTGAGTTGGAAGCGCAGCTCCTTATCACAAACCACCGGCACTCATTCCCCACCCCCTTAGTCATTAGGGAAATGCAAGACAAAACCATCATGTGAAATCAACTCTTCGTTTATGCACTATATAGAAAGAACTCTGACAATTCAATGACACAAAAAGAAACACACCAAGTAAAAAAATGGTTATTGAAATTAAGAAAAACACAAAGAGAAGAAGAGTAAGTGAGGATGTGGAAAAATAGGAACCCTCTTATGTTGCTAAAAACTGAACTAAATCTCACTGTCGTCAGACTCATAGAAACTCTTCTTTTGGTTTCCAAATAACTGGGGGATTTGAACTGCCGACCTTCTTGTTGGCACCCTGATTCATTATGTACTACGCCACCAGGGACCATTCCTCCATTGCTGGTATGACAAACAGTCTGGTGGCAGTTCATCCCAGACTTGCCTTATCACTCAGCCACTCTACTTCTGTATATATACCCAAGAAAACATCTGATCACACAGAAATGGTACATAACTGTTAATAGAAGTATTCGACACCACAGTCCAAAAGGTGTATTGTTCAACAATTTTAAAAAAGGAAGAGCTGACGGACACATGCTGTAACATGGATGAACTTGAAAGAAGTCAGACTCCAGAAGTGACAAGCCATGATCTTACTTCTATGAAATGCCCAGAACAGGCCAGGCCTTGGTGACAGAAAGCACATCTGTGATTGTCAGAGACAAGCAGGGCAGATGGAGACGGGGAGGAACTGCTGCTAGTGGATATGGGGTTTCTTTCTTAGGGGCTGAGAATGTTCTAGAAAACAAGTGGTGGTGGCTATACAGCATTATGAAGTTACTCAAGCAAACAGGGAATTAAACATTTTTCAATGGTTACAATGGCAAGTTCTAACCAACGTAGGTGGACTGTTTCTTTTCTCAGCGAAGATGTCATAACCCTGTTTTAACCTAGGAGAAGCCAGAATGGAGTTCCAGAAGTGAATATACCGTCTGGAAGTGAGGACATCGTCCAGAAGTGGGCACCGACCCTCCAGAAGGTGGGACATCATCCACAATCGGGTACACCATCCGCTGCTTGGAAGTGAACATGCCGTGCAGAAGTGGCCACACTCTCTACAGTTCGGAAATGGACACACCATCCGGAAGTGGACATACCACCCGGAAGTGGGCACACCACCTGAAATGGACACACCATCCGCACCCACCCACAGCCTCACAGGCAAGACACAAAGGCAGGTAGACAGATACTCCCCCTCAGGGTCTGTTCAGCAGCTTCACTGATGAAGCAGCCAGGGGAGAAAAACTGGTTGTTTCAGAGAATGTGGAATCTGATCCCTTTTTTGTTAAAACATGCATTCCCTTGAAATAAAGTTCTCAAACTTTTTCAAGGAGAAAGAATGCTATCAATAGTTGTCTTGAGTGATGGGAATTGGGCATTACTGTTTCTCTCCTTATCTCGACCTCTGTCTCTGTCTCATTACCTGCTCTCCCTTTTCTCCCATTTCCAGAACACTAATCTAGTTCTCCACTGTGGAAAAATGATTGGGAGGCTCTTCATAAGATCAAACGCAGAATTAGCATGGGAGCCAACAATTCCACTCAGAAGTGTATACCCCCAAAGAGCCAAAGGCAGGGACACAAAGAGAAATTAGCACACAAAACCCCAGGGTTCTCTGTGCCTGAAAGGGGGAAGACATTCACTGCCACTCAGCAGACGAATGGCTAAGAAAATGTTCTATATGCAGAAGATAGAACATTACTCATCCATGAACAGAAATAAAGTCCTTATAATTCAGGCCACCACAAAGATGAATCGTGAAAATAAGATGTTGAGGGAAAGAAGCTACTGATGAAAGGATAAGTATTTCTGATCTCACTTAAACCACAGCCCTGACACATCGCTATATCCCATCCAACAAAACCAAACCCTGTCCCATCTTCACAGTCTCGGTCGTGCTCAAGCCATTGCTGCAGTCACTGTATCGATTTCATCGGGTTTCTCCCTCTCCTCCTCTGACCCTCCACTTTTCCAACTCTGTTGTCCTTTTTCCAAGGACTGGCCCTTCCTGATAACATGCCCAAAGTATGTGGGCTGAAGACTCATCCTGCTCTTGTCTAAGGAGCACTCTGTCTGTACTTTAGATTTACACAAACTATCTAGAAAAGGCAGAGGTAAAGGGAAGGAGTTTGTCTGTGGTTGCCAGGAGGGGGAGGGAGGGGAAGGACTCACTGCTGGGGGAGGATGGGCACTGAGCTTCTGTTTAGGATGATGGAAAAATCTGGAAATTAATAATGGCACTGATCGTATAACTTGATAAAAGTAATTAAATTGTGTATAAAGAAACTCATTGAAATGACATTTGTTATTTATATTACCATAAATAAATATTCTTGAAAATATATTCACCACTATATATATATATATATATATATGTATGTATATATATATGTGTATATATATATGTATATGTGTGTGTGTATATATATATAAAATTGTTTTAACCTAATTTGTAAAACAGGCAGAAACACATTTGCCAAAAACAGCTTCCACTAACCAATCTGTGTTACCCATAATAATACAAGCAGGTCACTCATGTTTCCACAACACCTTTCCATTTCCAAAACACAGTTCCCAGAAAAATCCCACAGTGCATACTCCCTGGGAGCCTTCTGTGGTTCTGTTTGAGATTCTTATGGCTGAGGGATGAACACTGGGAAAGTGAGGCCCAGGGTTACCCCTGCCCCATGCTCCGGTCTGGTGGCTGGCCTGGTCTGGCACCTGGCTCTGGACAAGCTTTTTGTCTTGGCTGCTGCCAAGCTGGGGCCCAGGCAGGGGTGAGGTCAAGAATGAAGGGGGGCAAGTGAGTAGGGCTGCCAGATTTAGCTCATAAAAATACAGAACGCCCAGTTATGTTTGGATTTCAGATAAGTAACAAATGTGTTTTAGTACATGTAGGAACCAACTATTGCAGCCTTGCATTATCAAAAAAACAAAGCAACCTAACAAACAACAAACCAACACCAAACCCTCTGCCAATGAGTCAATTCCAACTCACAGCAACCCTCTGTGAGAGAGGTATGTCAGACGTGAGACTGGCTCCGGACAGAGCAGAGTTCAGAGCTCTTGTGCACAGGGTTGCCATGAGTTCTAGTCAACTTGATGACACTTAACAACATCAGGTTTTTAAGGCTGTGTGTCTTTACAGGAGGAGACTGTTCACCTTTCTCCCAAAGAGTGGCTGGTGGATTTGAACTGCTGACCTTTGTTTAGCAACCAGACACATTATGCACCATGTTATTAGTGCTCCATAGACTTGCTCGTGCTTCATAGACTTCTTGTTGAGTACTGTCAAGTTGGAAGCGACTCATAGCTAACCTTTCAGTGGGTTTTCATTGGCAGTTAATTGCACATGATGAGATTGCCCATCTTTCTTCTGTAGAGCAGCTGGTGGATTTGAACAGTGTACCTCTGAGGTGGTGACACAATTCTTTACCACTAAGCCACTGTATTTCACAGGACATTCTTCAGCTAAAACTTACATTTAACTGAACACCCTGTGTTCTACCAATGGGCCAGTAAGCCAGATTGTGGCTGCTGTTGTGTGCTTTTGAGTTGTAACTGACCCTTAGCTGACCATCCTATGGGTTTTCAGAGGCAGATTCACACAAGATTCCCCATCCTTTCCTTGGGGAGCAGCTGGTGGATTTGAACCACGATCCTTTGGGATTACAGTGCAATTTCTTACCACAAGGCCACCAGAATTCCCTAAAATATATTTGGAATAGACAAAACCTCTCTAGCTTTTTGCCAGAGTCCAGGAATAAATACTTGGAGGCCTCACCTCTGAGGAGGTCTCCCTTTAGTCAGATAATGCTGATCATCTCTTTATAGAATTACTTCTAATTCTGCCTCATTAACATTATTTTCGTTGTTATGTGTCTTCAGGTGGAACGGACTCAGAGCTTACCCTCCAGTGGGTTTTCAGAAGCTGTAGATCGAAAGGGAAGAGATGGCTTGTCTTTCTCCTGAGGAGCAGCTGGTGGATTTGAACCACCAGCCTTCGGGTTGACAGTGCAATTCCTTAGCACTAAGGAGTCTTTATTAACATCATAGAGCTTAAAATTACAATACAATGGGATAGCTACATTTTACCATATTGACACATAATACCAGCCATCTCCAGCTCATCCATGGCAGACAGGGGTCAACAAGACTTCTAGACTATCAAAGACTGGGAAGAAGGGTCTGGCAGCCAATGTCAGCTGGATCTTGGCAGAAAGCAAAGAGTACCAGCGGGATATCTGTGTTTCATAGACTATGCAAAGGCATTTGATTGTGTAGATCACAACAAACTGTGGCTAATCTGGAGGAGAACATACATCCCAAAACACTTTATTGTCCTCATACGTTTCGTATACTTGGACCAGGAAGCAGTCCTCAGAACAGAGCAGGGAAACACTGCATCGTTCAAAATCAGGAAGGGAGTGCATCAGGGATGTGTCCTGTCTCCATATCTTTTCAGTCTATATGCAGACCAGATCATTCATTCGGGAGGCTGGGCTTTATGAGAAGGAATGTGGTATCAGGACTGGAGGAAGACTCATCAACAAGCTATGTTAGGCAGATGACACACCCAGCTTGCTGAGACTAAGGAGAACTTGGAAGCATTTGCTGCAGAAGATTAAGGACTGTAGTCTTCAATACAGATTGAAGCACAACATAAAGAAGACAAAGATTCTCACCACTGGGCCAATTGGCAGCACCATGACGGATGGAGAAGAGACTGAGGTTGTTAACAGTTACAGCTTGCTCAGCTCCTCAGTCAACACTCTTGACACCAGCAGTCAGGAAGTCAAAAGGTGAATTGCATTAAGTAAATCTGCTGTCAAGACCCTTACCAGAGTACTGAGAAGCTACGATGTGAGTCTAGAGACTAAGGTGCACTTTATCTAGTCCATGGTCTTCATAATTACTTGCTAAGCATCAGAGAGCTGGAAAATGACTAAGGATGACAAAAGAAGAATTTATGCTTTTGAATTGTGGTGCTGGAGAAGAATCTTGAACATACCACAAACTGCCAAGAAAACAAATAGGTCTGTCTTGGAGAGGGTGAAACCAAGTTTCTCCTTGGAGGCTAGGATTTTGAAGCTCCATCTCACATACTTTGGGCACATGGCCTGGAGGGACTGATCCTTGGAGAAGGATATCATGTTTGGAAGGGTGGAGGGATGGTGCAGGAGAGGAAGATCCTGGATCAGATGGATTGATATATTAACTAGGTCTATGGGAGTAGGTGTATTAGAGTCAGTGAGACTGGCTCAGGACAGGGTAGGCTTCAGAGCTACTGTACATAGGGTCGCCATGAGTCATAGGTGACTTGATGGCACATAAAACAACAACAACAAAATTCACCCATTAAAGGCCTCTAGGCTGGAGAGCACTCAACAGTGGCCACAATGGCTCCGAGGACATTATCATGAAGACAGTGCAAGTCCAGGCAACGTTTTGTATACGTAAGGCCATCGTGAGTTGTAGCCGACTCAACTGAAACAATAACGTAATGACGGTAACAGTGGTGATGATGAAAAAACCGGAAACACTAGCTGAGTCCCGCTGGCCTTTACACACACCATCTCATTTTTCTCCTTGAAGCAACCCACCTATTTTATGAATGAGGAACACACACAGCAAAAGGGAATTGGAGACAGGAATTTGAACTGGGTCCAGGTGATTCCTGAAGTTTCCGCCCAGTGTTCTCACTCCCTTATCTGACGTGTCCTGAGGAACAGGCGTATTCATGGGGACCCTGGCTACCCTGGAGTCTACACTTTGGTGGAGGGCAGGGGAGAAGACAATGATAAGTGAGTGCCCTGTGACTGTAGCTTCACCTGCAGTCTCTGCCTCATGGAAATCTCTTTTAATGCCATCCCCGATGGTAAGGAGTTACATTGCCAACCGAAAGGCTGGTCATTCAAATCTACCAGCTGCTTCTCAGAAAAAAAGATGGGCAACCTCTTCCCAGAGGGCTTACAGCTTCTGATAATCCAGTGAAGGGTCAGCTGTGAGTCAGTTCCAACTTGCCGTGGGCACATAACAATGATGTTAATTAGGCAGGATTAGAAGCAATTCCATAAAGAGATGCCTTACTAAAGAGAGGCCTCCCCAGAGGTGTGGCCTGCATAGTCTTGATATCTGGACTCTGGAAAAAACCAAACCAAAACAAAACAAAAAACCACACCAAACAACTAGAAGGGTATTTGTCTGTTCCAAGTCTGGCTCTTGGTCTCCAGACTTGAACAAGTAGATAAAAGTATAAATAAATTGCCTGACAGAGAACACGATGTTCAGTTAATCGTTAAGTCTTAGTTGAAGAATGTCCTTTGAAATATTTGAGACCTATTGCCAATCTGTGGAGCACTGATGACATAGTGTCTGATGTGTCAGGCTACTAACCAAAAGGTCAGTAGTTCAAATCCACCAGCAACTGCTCAGGAGAAAACTGGATCATCTCTTAAACTCTTTGGAACCTGATAGAGGGTTACTATGAGCACACACCAGATGTAACAGCATGGTACAGGGGGCTTCGTGCTCTAAGGCCCCGCCTCTGTGGGGAGGGGGCTTGAATCCCAGAATCTTTAACAAGCAGTTTCATCATGCAGTCTTCTCACAAGAGGCCTATGACAAAGAGTATTCTCATGCCCGTTTCACAGATAGGCCAACTGAGGCCAAGACAGTTTAAGAAAGTTACCCAAAGTTGTACAGCAAATTATATGTCAACAAGAGAATCTGAGATTATGGATTTAAATGCATGTTTAAGTGATCACGGCAAGTGAGCGATCCTTGACGCTTTAGAACCTTCTGGACTGCCCAGACTTGTGGCTCTCGGGCTGCTGAAATGTATAACATTTCCTTCTAATACAATCTCATACTGAGCCCAACCCACATAGCAGAAATCAGTGGCTCTGGATGAGTTGAAGCAAGTCCCATGCCCTGCCCAGTCGAAAGGGGAGCCGTCTGCCAACTTCCTCCCCAACCCCAGTCCTAACCCCCTCCTTTATAGTGGAGGCCCGGATAGGGGCTCAGAACAGCTAGGCCTCGAAGCCGATAGCTGAGCTGGGGTGAACCCTCTTGTGCCTGGCGGGCCATGCAGGGCTCCTCCCCGACTTGGGGCCCCCACTGTCCCTCCGGGTACTCTGCCTCATGGTCCCTGCCCCCACCAGACCCACTCAGCTCTCACATCCACTTTCTTGCCTGGATCTTCTGCAAGCACGCCACCTCTGGGCTGGTGTCTGTTTCCTGAAACTTAAACGTGAACACTAATATTTGTCCATCAGCTTCCAGGGCCTGGGCACCTGGCATGGGGTGCAGTGTGTGGTTTCAAAGCCAGTTTCTCTCCCCTTGGCCCTGAATAGCCGGTGAGCAAAGGGGCTGTTTTGAGGCCTGGGCTTGTGGATTGGGCTCTGTGCGTGTGTCTAGGCTAAGGGGTGGGTTTTACAGTTGAAGGAGGAGGCTGCGGGTGAGAGTGGGTGTTGGATGAGTGAGCAGACAGGGTGTGTGGGGTTGCATATCTGTATGGACGCAAGTGCGCGCTTAAGAGGCGGGGTCTGTGCATTGACTGGGAGCTGAACTTTCGTGCGCATTCTAGCAGGATTACAGTCTTCGATTGCCACCCACCCTCCGGGTGATCTCACCAAGGCAGAGGGCAGGGGTGAGGGCCCTTCGCTTTGAAGCAATAGTATGAGAAATGAAGATGAGTCAGGCTTCACAAACCTGACCTGGTGTGTCACTTGACCCCTTCTAGGTACTGACCAAATTGTCTGACACTCCTCTTTTGGATCATGTTCCTACGCTATCAGCTCAAAAGTACATGCCAAGGGAACTCTGGTGTCCTAGTGGCAAGAAGCTGTGTTGTGATCCCGAAGATGTGCGGTTTGAATCCACCAGATGCTCCGCTGGAGAATGAGGGACAATCTCCTCCCGTGCCAGTCGGTTTCGATTCGAAGGCACACAAGGAAAAAAACCAACAAACCAACCAAAAGTACATGTCAAACTCATTGATCTTTTATCTTACATATGATAGGTCTGCTGAAAATTATCCAAACACGACTGGAACAGCACATCTGCAGAGAACTGACAGCTGTGCAGGCTGGATTTAGAAGAGGGCATGGTACTAGGGATATTATAGCTATTGTTAGATGGACCTTGGCTGAAAGCAGAGAGTACCAGGGGAATGTCTATTTGTGTTTTAATGACTGTGGAAAGGCATATGATTGTGTGGATCACAACAAACTGTGGCTGACTCTGAGGAGAATGGGAACCCCAGAACACTTGATTGTTCTTATGTGAAACCTATACTTGAACCAGGAGGCAGTCATCAGAACAGAGCAAGGAAACACTGCACAGTTCAAAATCTGGAAGAGTGTGCACCAGGGATGCATTCTATCTCCATACCTTTTTATTCTATATGCAGAACAGATAGATCATCTGGGAGCCTGGGCTCTGTAAGGAGGAGTGTGACGTCAAGATTGGAGGAAGACTCATCAACAATCTATGTTACATAGGAACCTATGTTCCTGCATGCTGAAACAGAGAAGGACCTGAAGCGCTTTCTGAAGAAGATCAAGGTCTACAGCCTTCGATATGGATTGAAGCTCAATATCAAGAAAACAAAGATTCTCACTACTGAGCCAATTGGCAGCATCGTGATAGATGGTGAAGAGATTGAGATTGTTAAGAGCTTTCGTTTGCTTGACTCCACAATCAACACTCTTGGTACTAGCAGCCAGGAAATAAAAAACTGAATTGCATTGGGAAAGTCTGCTGTCAGACAGCTCTCCAGAGTACTAAAGACAATGATGTCAGTCTGGAGACTAAGGTGCACCTGACCCAGGCCAAGGTCTTTGCAATTGCTTACTATGTGTCAGAAAGCTGGGCAATGACTAGGGATGATAGAAGGAGAATTGATGCTTTTGAGCTGTGGTGTTGGAGAAGAGTATTGAATATACCATGGACTGCTAGGAGAACAGATTCATCCTAAAGAGGGTGAAACTGGGCTGCTTCTTAGAGGCAAGGATTCTGAGGCTTCATCTGACATAATTTAGGCATGTTGCAAGGAGGGACCAGTCTGGGGAGAGGGACTTCATGCTCGAGAAGGTAGAGGGACAGTACAAGAGAGGAAGGCCTTCGATGAGATGGATTGATTCAGTGATTGGGGTAATGAGAGTAGATGTGTCAGAGACAATAGGGTTGGCACAGGATAGGGCAGGTTTCAGGGCTATTGTACATAGGGTTGCTATGAGTCTCAAGCAACTCGACGGCACATAACAACAATAACAACATGATGGACAATGTGAATATTACAACTGCACCTTCTTAACTTTCACTGATGAAAATTGGACTCTTTTTTCCTGTTTCTTTTCCCCTCACTTCTTCTCTTTTTAGGGAGCTCTAGTGGCCTGGTGGGAAGGGAGCTGTGTTGCCATCCCAAAGGCAGGAGATTCGAATGCACCACATTACTCTGCAGGAGAAAGATGGGTAATCTCCTCCCACACCATTTACAGCCTCCGAAAACTGGCTGGAGTGTCAGCTACGAGTGGGTTCTCCTTCCACATGCAACACAGCAAGATCACACAGTCTGCCTTAACCCATAAAGCCAAAACAGAGAAACAAACAACAACCACCAAAAAATACCCCAAAAAACTATCCAGACCCAGTGCCAGCTGGTCATCCTGCCAGTTGGCCAGTCTGGTTTCACAGACATTCTCCACTGGGTTTCCAATGCTTAAATGTTTTATATGAAGAGAGAGTTCAACTTTCTCCTTTGGATTTGAATCTTTGACTTTCCAATTGAATCTTTGACTTTTCAATTGACAGCACAGTACATACGCATAAAGCTTTTGTGCTTTCCTTAATCCATACAGGCTTTCAAATATGAAAGCATTAGCTTTAACTTGCTGAATGATCTCTCAAAAGTAGCAATGGAAACGGCAATGGTTAAAACAAACTGTTCACTAGTGCCCCCCTTTCAAAAGGTGCCCAGTATGTGCTACACCTATGACATTTTAGTTAGGTGTCCTCAAGTCCAGTAGGACCCACAGTGAGGCTATGAACAACAGATCTGAGCTCTATCTATCCTGTGAACCCATTGCTGCAGTCACTGTGTCAATCCACCTGACTGAGGGCCTTCACTATCTCTCTACCTTTCTAAGGATGATGCCGCTCTCCAAGGAATAGTCTCTCCCGGCAACATGCCCAAAGAATGAGAGATGAGGCTTTATCCACATTTGCCTCCAAGGAGCACTCTGGCTGCACTTTCTCCAAGACCTCTCTGTTCTTTTGGTAGTCCATGGCATATACAGTACTCTTCTCCAACATGTTCAAAGCTACTGATTATTTTTCTCTCATAGCAACTGCCTTAAAAGACCATGGCCTAAATTAGGTACACCTTAGTCCTCAAACTGACATCACTACATCTCAAAAATTTGGAGAGGTCCCTGACTACAGACTTTCCCAGATCTCTTTAATGCTGGTACCAAGTTGTACTGATTGTAGATACAAGTAAGATGAAGCCACGGACAGTTTCAATTTTTTTCTCTCCATCGTTCATGAAGTTGCCTATAGGTCCAGTAATGAGAATTTTTGATTTCTTATCGTTGAGATGCAGATCATATTGATGGCTGCAGTGTTTAACCTTCTGCCTCAAGTGCTTCAGGCTTCCACACTTTTAGCAAGCAAGGCTGTGTCATCTGAATAACGTAGGTTATTGATGAATCTTCCTCTGATCTTGATGCCACATTCTGCTTTCCCTCCTTTTCAGGGTCCAATTGACACACTTACAAGACAGATTAATGAAGGGAGAGGGAGAAAGGGAGGCGGAGGGAGAGAGAGAGAGAGCGCGAGTACGTGAGCGACCTGGCACAGAGCCTGGCACACAACTGGCTCCAATGGTTCAATTACATACTAAATGTGCATAAAGGCAACAAAAGCATCTCAAAGGTTTTTCTCCCTCTTCCTGGCCAAGGCGATATGTTAGTTACTAGGCCTATTATATTCTCCAAGATTATCCTCTCTTGTTAACCAGGATCTGTCTGTTCTAATTCAGGCCCGTGGCCACTGGATCATGTTCCAATTCGCGTGCACATTGTGCATGGATCCGGCAAACCTGGAAACAGAATGAAAGGGCCCGCTGCCCTGACAGGAAAGCAGGCTTCCTGGAAAAGTTGTGGACTCAGGGAATCAGGGCTAGGGGTGGTCCCCTCCTCCTAAGCCCTCCTGTGACCCAAAAGGAAGCCAAGAAGGAGAATGGGGAAGTGAGTCCCTTTGTAAATAGTTCTTTTCTGTCTATAAAACAAAACTGAAATGAAGATGTGCGAGGTCGTCAGGTGTAGGGTGCCATGAAGGAGGGGGAGAAGGGTCTTCGGAGCTCTCCAAAGAACCCCTTAAGATGCCCTCCCTGGGGCATCTGCAGCAGCATCAAGATGCTGGCAGGGAGGTGTGTGTGCCTTGCCCTGCAGTTCCACACTAGGAATTCACTCAGAAGCATCCTTTCACCTTTGTGGATGGAATGCTTCGTGCATCTGGGCAGGAGACAACTCGAAAGTGCACACAGCACAGGGAGCCATGGATGAAGAGTAGCAGAAGGATGCAACGCAGAAAAATCCTCAGTAAAAAGCTCAACCACCAGAAAGAAGAAAGGGTAGCCCTCCCTGTACCCGATTCTGGAAAGCTTGCACTGAGATCCTTGTTGATGCAAAAGTCGTACATCAGGGTAGTGTCCCACTGGTGTCACGGGTATCCAAAGCAGTTGTCTTACAGCAAGTCATGCCGTTTTCAGGCATGAAATCATCTGACTGGGTGATTAACCTGCTCCCCTGCTACAGAACAGCTGGAGGTTTGAGTTCACTCAGCTGCACTTCAGCAGAAAGGCCTGGCGATCTGTTTCCAAAGAATTAGTCCTTGAAAACTCAATGGGGTCACCATGAGTCAGACTTGGCTCCACACAGCTAATACCTGCCTACCCTTGCCCCCTTTTATCTTTCTTCCTTTTTTCGGTTGCTTTTGTTGTTAGGTGCCAATGAACTGAGTCTGACTCATAGTGACCCTCTAACCAACAGATCTGAACCCTGTCCTATTATGCACCATGCTTCCCCATCTCTGACATACCTGACCCCATTGCTGCAGTCACTATGTCAGTCCAACTTGTTGGGGGTCTTCCTCTCGTTTGCAGACCCCCCTCCTTTCCAAGCATGATGTCCTCCTCAAGGAATGGCCTTTTTGTTGTTGTTGTTGTTACGTGCTGTCAAGCCACTTGCAACTCATAGTGACCCTATGTACAACCACCCTAAACCCTGCTCTGTCCTGGGCCAGCCTCAGTGTCTCCGACACAACCATCCTGATTATCCCAGTCACTGAATCAATCCACCTCACAGAGGGCCTTCCTCTCCTGCGCTGTCCCTCCACCCTCCCAAGCATGATGTCCCTCTCCTAGTTTAATTTTATTGTAATAAAATATAGAAAACATTTCCCACTACAATGATTTCACAGTATACAATTCACCAGCATTAACTGCATTCAACGAGTTGTACCATGACCATCTTCAGTTTCCAAACATTTCCCATGTCCCTAAACAACAGAGATGGATCGACAAGTGACTGCAGCAGGAGGCGTCAGCACGGCAGAGACTGTGAGCGTGAGGCAGAGAGGCTGAGCAGAGGCTGGTACTCTTGTATGCAGGGTTGCCTGGAGCCAGACTTGACTCAACAGCACCTAACAAAAACAACCACCACCATAAACTCAGGACCCCTGAAGTACATTTCCTCCCCTCCAACCAGCCTCCACTTTTATCTGTGCTTTAGAATTTATTTTTGTTGTTGTAAGAAAACTGTTTCTGTTATTGTTATGTGCTGTTGTGTCAACACATAGCTGCCCTTCCAGCAGATTTTCAGAAGCTATAAATCACATGGGAAGAGACTGCCCATCTTTTTCCGTCAAGCAGCTGGTAGATGTGAACTGCATGTCTTTGTGTTGGCAGCACAAATCTCTTCCTCTAAGCCAACAGAGGTTCCTTGTTGAAAATATACACAGTAAAATAGTACTTCCTTTCTTTTTTAATAGAATGAAATAGAAAGTCTTATTTCATAAAACTGCTGTGTCAAGATAAGAAATCCATTTCTTACTGTGAACCCTGGGAGCTCTGGTGGCCTAAGTGGGTAAGGGGTTGTGCTGCCAACCCAAAGGCAGGTGGTTCAAATCCACCAGCTGCTCAGTGAGAGAAAGGTGGGTGATTTCTTCCCTTGCAATTTACAGCCTTTAAAAACCCACACAGTTACAATTAAGAATATGTAATTAAAAAAATTAAAACTAATCACCATTTAAAAAAAAACACAAAACCCCACTCAGTTATGAGCTTGTTCTGACTTAAGGGTAAATGGGTGTGAGTGGACAACTATGAGTTGTCGTTTCGAAAAACTTTTAAAAGTGCATGAAATGGGGGGAGCTCTGGTGGCCTAGTGGCAAGGAGCTGCAACTGCAATCCCAGAGGCGCACGGTTCGAATCCACCAGATGCTCTGCCGGGAAAGGAGGGACAATCTCCTCCTGTACCAGTCAGATCTGATTTGACGGTACGCGCGCGCGCGCACACACACACACACACACACACACACA
>NW_006399895.1:151684-185399 GCF_000299155.1 Elephantulus edwardii
CCTTTTTACCCTGTTGGAGAAGTTTTTGGATGTGCATAGGGATTTGATTCTTAGAAGGTCCCATTTATCTATTTTATCTTCTCCTGGTTGTAGGTGTATACCAACTTTTAAAGTAAACTAGTATAAAAGAAAAATTTTAAATAAATAAAAAAAAGTGCATGAAATGGAAAAGATTTCCAGAAAAAAAGACCCAAACAGACAACGGAGGCTCCCTCTGAAGGGAGGGAGGACATGGCCATGGGAGCTTTCCTTAATACAACTCTGTACTATTTGTCTGTCTCTGTTGGTTTTGTAAACAAAGAACCTATATCTCTTCTGCAATGAAATAAAGACCTTTGAAACCTTCTAGAAGATGTCAACACCCCTGCCTGGTCTTCAGGAGAGGGGTAGCGCTGTTTGACTTGTCAGCAGGGTTGGTTTGGGGTTTTTTAGCTTTTTTACTTGAGAAAAACCAAAACCCCTGTCTGGAGACTCAGTTCCCAAGGGGCTCCCAGGCCGCCCTGGTTTTCTTCACACATCCTGCTCTTTGTGTCCAGAAATCCACAGGATCATCCAAAAAGGAAACACGCCTTAAGTTGTCAGTCTTCATTTCTGAAAATGGAACAGGCACTCCAGTGCTGGCCTTTGATTTGTGACGTGGAAGAGGAGGTGGGGAGGCGAGAAGCTGGCTGAGCCCTGGAGGTGCAGCCGCCTGTGAGGAAGCGGGGCTGGTCTTGCTTCTCCTGCCATGAAGGACAGAGGAACAGGCAGGTAGGAGGCCCTCCTGGCTCTCCAACAGATGGCAATTTTGGTTTTCTGCTTACAAGTACATTTTAAGCACCTTCCATTTTGAGAAATCTCTCAAGACACTATTAAAAGTTGTGGGCTTGCTTTTCATTTAGTGTCGTTAAAAATGTGTATAAGAATCCGCCACTTAACTGCTTTTAGGATTCAGCTGCACTCGTTGTACTGGCGACGCTTCACACATCTAACCGCTACTAAATGATTCCAAACTAAGAATCATTTGAACTGCTCCGCAAGCAGCCTTTACCAAAAATCCAAAGCAGTTGCTTTCAAGTCGAGTCCAATTCATTATTGTTACATGCCATCGAGTCCATTTCAGTTCACAGTTCTGTGCACGACAGCATGAAATAGCAATGAAATGTCTCCAGATGTAGCACCCTCTTCACAATCTCTGCTGGGCTTACAACCCACTGGGTCACTGTGTCAATCCATCTCTGGGAGGGACTGCCGCTTTTTCACTCTCCACTTTGCCAAGTAGATAACCTACACAAAGTGTGTGAGATGACACATCACTAACCTTGCTTCTAAGGAGCATTCTGGCTCCACTTCTTCCAAGAGATATTTGTTTGTTCTTTTGGCAGTCCAAGGGATCTTCAATATTCTTTGCAAATACAATTCAAAGCCATCAATTCTTTTTCAGTCTTCCTTTTTCACTGTCCAACTTTCACATGTATAACAAGAGATTGAAAAAAACCCAACAACAACCAAACAACCATGACCTGGTCCAGACAACACCTTAGTCCTTAAAATGACTTCCTTGCTCATTAGTCCTTCTAAAGAGGCCCTTGAGAGCAGATGTGCTCAATGAAATAGATTATTTTCTTCCTTGATTGCTGCTTCCATTGGGTGTTGATTGTAGATCCAAATAAAGTTAAATCTGTGATAACTTCAATCTTTTCCATCTATCATTATATTGCTATTTTGGTCCAGTTGTGGAAATTTTTGTTTTCTTTATGTTGAGGAGTGATCCATACTAAAGACTTTGGTCTTTGGTCTTCACCAATGTTTTAAGACTTCCTTTTCAACAAGCAAAGTTGTGGCATCTTCCTATTGCGTGCTGTTGATGTGTCTTCCTCCAGTCCTAATGACATATTCTTTTCACACAGTCCAGTTTCATAGATTAGTTGCTCAGAATACTGATTGAATAACTATGTTGAGAGGATATTACTTTGATGTATATTTTCCTGGGGGTAGGTGTTTTGGAGGGTTTTTTTTTTTAGTTTTAAAAAAGACTTTAGTAAACATTTGCAAATTATACTGGGTTTTCATTCAATCATTCAGAGACATTTTACTTAATAACAGTAACTGTTGTTGTTATGTGCCATCAAGCTGTTTGTGACTCATAGCAACCCTATGTATAGCCCTGACACTTGCTCTATCCTGAGCCAAACCTATTGTATCTGACACATCTACCCTGATTTCCCCAGTCACTGAGTCAATCCATCTCATCAAGGGTCTTCCTCTCTTACACTGTCCCTCCACCCTTCCAAGCATGGTCTCCATCTTCAAGGTCTGGTATCTCCTGGAAACATGCCCAAAGTATATCAGACAGAGCTTCGGAATCCTTTCCTCCAAGGAGCAGCATGGTTTCACCCTCTCCAGGGTGGACCTGTTTGTTCTCCTACAATTGATTAATATTATGAATTAATTACAATGTTTAATCAACTCCTCATTGTGCATTGTCTTTCCTTTCACACAACTTGTCATTTATTTCTTCATTTTTACTTCCCTCACCTCCTTTCTCATCCCTGTTAATGCTTCAAGATGGATTCTCTATCTATACATAAATTTCTCCTTAGCTTTTTATGTTACTAGTTTTATAACTGTTCTTTGGTGACTGACTTATGTCACTCTGCATAATCTGTTCTATATTCATTCATGTTGTGCAGTATTCCACAAATTCTTGATGATTTTTCAGTGATGCATAATACTCCATTGTGTGAATGTACCATTTTGTTTAGCCATTCACCTGCTGCTGGACACTCGGGCTGTTTCCAGCCTTTACATATTCTAAATAATACTGTAATCAAGATGGATGTGCATATGTTAGTTTGTTTTACAGCTCTTATTTCTTTGGGATAGATGCCTAGTAGTAAGATTGCTGTCTCAAATGGTGTTTCGATTTACAGCTTCCTAAGAAAGCTCCAAAATGCTCATCAGCTGTGTATGAGCGCTTAAATCTCTCCACACCCTTGCCAGCATTTGCTGTTTCCCATCTGGGCTTTAAACCATGCAGCATCCTTCTGCTCCGTTCCCATAATTGCTTCTTGGTCCATTTGGCAAGAGCCCTATTAAATGTTCTGGAATTCCCATTTTTAAGGCTATCCATAGTTTCTTATTCTCCTCAGTCAAGTGATTTTGCATGGTCAGCAGAATCTTTCTTGTGTTTTCTGCTTTCAACCAACGTCTACATCCTCTTCTGAATCCAGCTTGAATTTCTGGCCTGTCAGGCTCCAGTAAGTTTTATAACCAAGTTTTTTAATTATAAAAGGAAAAGATTGGATAGAAAGGAGGAGTGTGTCAATAAAAAGCAACAGGAATACTTATGGTCAGTTTCTAAAGGATTGATTAAAAAATAAATCTAAATTGTGAGAAAAATGAGTTAATATACATACATACATATATATACACACATACATATATATATGTTGTTTGTTGTTGTTGATTGCCTTCAAGTCAAGTACAACTCATAGCAACCCTATGAACAAAAGGCCTGAAGATATATATATATATAAATACTTAACAAGGAGGAGTCACTTTTCAGTTCTGTTGTGTACCATTACATTGGAATTGACCCAGAATTGACCGAGGCTCCAATAATTTTTAAATTCTTTTCAGCAAGATTTTATTTGCATGTGATATTAATGATGTTGTTGTTCATGGCCCTAGAATTAGAATTGACTCATAGCTGACTCTTCAATGGTTTTTCAGAGGCTGTAAATCTCACTGGAGGGGACTGCCCACCCATTTCCCATTGAATTGAAGGCTCAACTCCTGCTAGGCCACCAGACCTCCCTGATATGAATCATATTGTTTGTTCAGTGATTACCACATTCTGTTGGATTATCCTGCCTAGTCTAGTTAGTTAACAGAATACATTTAATGTAAGTGGATTATACAACAGTTGTCCTTCTGTGTTACCTTATTCCACTCAGCAGGGCATTTTCAAGGACCATTCATGTTGTGGCATCCCTCAGGGAACCTTCTCTTCTTGGCTGAACAATATTCCATTGTCCAGCTAGCCTCCATCATGTTTGTCCATTCATCTGTCGATGGGCACTTGAGTTGCTTCCACCTTTTGTCTGTTGTGAATAATATTGCTATAAACATTCACGTACAGCGTCTCATTTCCCACTTTTAATTCTATGAGAGGTATAACTGTGGAATGAAATTCCTGGGTCATTCCATTGAGGGTTGCCCTACTAACCGCAAAGGCTGCGCTTCTCCAGCAGCTCGAATCCACCAGCCTCCCCTTGGGGGAAGAGATGCACAGTCTTCTCTGGTAAAGATTTACAACTTCAGAAACTTGATGGGAGCTCATTTTAAGTCAGAACCGACTCGAGAGCAGTGAACTTGAGTTTGGGTTACAGTAATTCTGTGTTCAACCTTTTGAGGAAGACCCACATCGTTTTACATTCTCGGGAAGGTGGGAACGCATGGCAGATTAAATGTTTATAAATGGATATTTAATGGTCCTCTAAGAGAGATTACACTAAGGACTCCTTGTTAGAAACTTCACTGCAATAGAGAGAACTGTGCACGCCTTCTTTCTTTAAGGATTATTTCCTCAGGGCAAGTTCCCAGAAGTGTGATTGCTGGGCAGAAATGTGGGTATGCTTCCAGGCCCCTGGAACCCTCTGCCAAGCAGCTCTCGGAAACACACGCCTTTTTAAGGAACTGCCAGTGCGTAGGGGGGAGGGCTGGTGTTGGTGAGTCACCAGCACCTCTGTCGTTGCTGGATCTGGATGTAAAACATGTGTGACCGAGGTGCCCTGTGTCAGGAAGCGGGAGCCATACAGGAAGGAGAACTTCCTCTGCCTCGGGGACTGGCCACCCTGAGACTGTACAGGTCACAACACTGGGAGCAGGTCCCCTGAGAGCAGGGAACATCTCTCCCCATGGAACATCTTGTCCCCATGGAAACCTGGGACCCAGGCCCTTGGCATCTCACGGCTGGGAGGCAGGCGCTTTTGGGGTCCATCGAATGAGTTATGCAATGTGCACTTGATTGCTGGGGTGTTGGCAGGGGCCATTGTCCCTGAAGCATGGGCCCCAGGACTGCAAGTATGTGACATCAGTATGGGCGGAGGAACAAAAGCATCATTTAGGTAGAATGGCTGAGAGGGGCACAGTG
The DNA here is from genome assembly GCF_000299155.1 of Elephantulus edwardii. Taxonomy (NCBI): domain Eukaryota; kingdom Metazoa; phylum Chordata; class Mammalia; order Macroscelidea; family Macroscelididae; genus Elephantulus; species Elephantulus edwardii. Next base: position 156,822 of record NW_006399895.1, read on the forward strand.
ATGGTGGGGCACAGCTCAGGGCCAGCTCTGCCTTCAAAGACCCTGGGGACCGTGCCCCTCCCCGCCCCCATGAAGGCCTGTGGATCCTCAGAGTGGAAAAGCTGTTTCTATTAGCTCCCAGGGAAGGCCCTGCATGCTTCGTGGTGGGGCAACAAGAGAGAAAGGAGGTGCCCAGTGTGTCCCTTAATGGTGCACACCCCCCTCCCCCAGTCTAGGCCTCTACAGCCTAGAGCAGGACAGTGGGGAGACAGCTGCCAGCAAACAGGGGGTTAGAAAGATGGAAATAAAATAAAAAAAACAAGGCCAGTTGCTGTCAAGCCTATCCCATGTCCTAGTGGCCCTGTGTGTCAGATTAGGCTTTTCAAAGCTGGTTTTTCAGGAGCAGAAGGTCAGGCCTTCCTCTCCAGATACCTCTGGATGGGTTCAAACCGTCAACCTTCTGGTCAGTAGTTGAGTGCTAAACCATGTGTGCCACTCAGGGACTCCCTGAAATAGAAGAGTGGAAGAAGGAAAAGGGAGAAAACAAACGAAAGGGGAGGTGAAAGTGAGGTGTGGGGAGGGGCCGGAGGGAGGAGAGGGGAGAGAAGGGACAGAAGAGCAGGAGGGAGGAGAGTGGGGATTGAGAGAGAGAAGGAAGGAGAATTGAGTCAAGGCCTGAAAGAGAAGGCAGAGGAGGAGGAGGAAGGGAGGGATTTGGAATCTGATGTCATTGGATGCGCAGAAGCTATTGAAGGTATCTTCTGGTAAGGTCTGTTTAAGAGAAAGATAACGATCTATTTCTTCAAACAAAGACTAAAGAGACCATCTTATTTCTCCAGAGATTGCAGAGACAGTGAGTGAGAAAGGCCTGTGACTGGTTCTGAGGCACTGGGACGGGCACCCTAGGCCTCTGCCCCCAGCTTGCTAAGGGCGGGGATTTGGCATGGAGCTGCTTCCTGTTTGCCCCAAGTCCGGCTTCTTTGGAAAGAAGCTCCTGGCTGGTTTCCCTCCAGGCCTGGGAACCCGGAAATGCCAAGGTCTGGGAGCTGCCAGTTCTAGGCTCCCATCTCAAGTAGAGGAGGCCTGACATCTGGGCTCTGTCCAATTGCTCTGGCTACTGCTGCAACGCTGGTCACCCCACTTTTGTTTAGACTGGTGCAGGAGCTTTCTAGCTCACCCCTTGGCCTCCATGCCTGCCTTTCCACTCTGCTTCTTGGACCATCCATCAAGAATGGCTCCAGCTAATACTGATAAGAGGTCCCTGGGTGGTGCGAAAGTGCTGATGATTACAAGCTACCCAGGAGCAGTGAGGAAGAAAGGCCTGGCAATACTTCCATAAAGATTAAAGCCAAGAAAAATCTCATGAGGCAGCTCTTGTCTAACACATGGGGTCACCATGAGTCAGAGCAACTTGGATACAATGGGTTTAGTTGTTTGAGTTTATTTGTCAATGATAGAGCACTTTGTGGTTTGCTGCGATGTTCTAAGCACTTCACACATATTATACACGTAACTTTTTTACATCCTGCTTCAGTCATTTTACCCAGGTACTAGCCTTGACCTTCTGATTTCTGCCAGTGTTTGCTCAAAGCCTGTGAGCTTTGGGCAAGCAAGTGGTAGCAACAGAGGAAAGTATTTTACACTCTGCCTCCGCCAAAGGCTAAAACAGAACATAGATAGGGAACTACCCAATGTTCAAGCTGGATTCAGAAGAGGCCATGGAACCAGGGATATTATTGCTGATGTCTGATGGCTGCAAGTAAAAAATGCCAGAAGAATGTCTATTTGTGCTTCGCAAAGGTATCTGACAGTGTGGATCATAACAAATTATGGCTACTATTGAGAAGAAGGGGAATTGCAGAACACTTAACTGTGCCCTTGCAAAACCTAGTCCTAGACCAAGAAGTAGTTGTGTGAACGGAGCAAGGGAATCCCCCATGGTTTAAAATTAAGAAGGCAGTTGCATCACGGTAATGTCTTTTCTCCATACATAGTTAATTTTATGCTGAGCAAATTATTTAAGAAGCTGGATTCTATGAGGAATAATGTGGGATCAGGATTGAAGGAAGACTCATCAATAACCTTTGTTATACAGGTGACACAACGTTGTTTGCTGAAAGTTAGGAGGACCTGAAGCACTCGCTGCACAAGATCAAAAACTGCAGCCTTCAACACGGATTGCATCTCAACATCAAGAAAACAAAAATTCTCACCACTGGACCTATCGGCAACATCATCATGATAGATGGAGAAAAGATTGAAACTGTCAACAACTTCATCCTACTTGGATTCACAATCCCGAGCTTAGTTCCAGCAGTCAGGAGATCCAGGAAATTCTGTAGTCAGGGACCTCTCCAAATTATTGAGGACTAATGATGTCATTTTGAGGACCAAGGTATGCCAGAGTCAGACCATGGTCTTTTCAGTCACTTGATATGCTGCTGAGAGCTGGGTAATGAATAATCATGACAGAAGAAAAATTAATGCCTTTTAACTGTGATGTTGAAGAAGAGTACTGAATATCCCATGGACTGAAAAACACACACACAAAACCACCCACAAACAGATACATCCTGGAGAAGGTGCAGACTGAGTGCTCCTGGGAGGCAAAGATGATAAAGCTTCATCTCATATATTTTGAGTATGTTGCTAGGAAAAGCTAGTTCTCGGAGGTCATCATGCTTAGAAAGGTGGAGGGATGATGAGAGAAAGATCCTCAGTTAGATGGACTGACACAGTGACTGCATGAATGGTATCCCAGAGGTTGTGAGGACGGCACAGGATAGGACAGGGTTCAGATCTGTTGTTTCTAGGGCAGCTATGTGTTGTTCCCAACTAGACAGCACCTAACAACAACAACATACACATAACTGTCACAAACGGAAGTCTCAATAGGTATCATGACGTCCGCTGGCACCCTCAGTGGTCTTCCACTGGGGTTCAAGACTCACACTCTCGTGATGACCTAAGATCTAGACCACCAGTGTCCACCCAACCCTAGATCCCTGTATTTTTCTTTCTCCATCTCGCTTATTCAAATATGACTTATAATTCTCTATTTCATAATTATTCAGGGAGCCCTGGTGGCCTTGTGGCAAGAAGCTGCACTGCAATCCAGAAAGCATGTGGTTCGAGGCCATCAACTGCTCAGTGGGAGAAGGATAGGCAGGTAATTAAACCTCTGAACACCTGCCGGAGGGTCAGCTATGGGTTAGTTCCAACTCTACAGTATACAACAACAACAATAATTATTCAACAGTCTTATATGCATACGGAATTTGGAAAATTAGTAAGAAAGACCAAACAAATGATGCCTTTGAATTATAGTGTTGTCAAAGAAAATTAAATACACTATAATGTTGTCAAAGAAAATGAAATACACTATAGATTACCACTAGAGAGCTTTGGTAGCCTAGTGCTAAGACATTGTGTGCAATCCTGAAGGCACCTGGTTCAAAACCACCAGCTGCTCTTCAAGAGAAGGATGGGTCATCTCCTCCCGAGTCTCTGAAAACCTGCTGGATGGTCAGTTATGCATTGGCACAACCCACAGCCCATAACTTTGCGGCATAACAACAACAACATGGACTATCATAGGGAGCTCTGGTGGCCCAGTGCATAAGGATCTGTGCTACTAACTGAAAGGCAGGTGGTTCAAATCCCTGAGGTCTCTTCAGGAGGAAGACAGGCCATCTCCTCCTATGGAATTTACAGCCTCTGAAAACCTGCTGGAGGGTCAGCTGTGAGCAAGTCCCCACTCAGTGGCAATGAGTTGCGTTGATGAACTACCAGAAGAAGCAGTAGCAGCAGCAAATTGATCTTGAAAGAAGTACAGCCAGAGTGCTCCGGAGAAGACAGAATGGCAAGACTTAATCTCACATTCTTTGGACACGTTACCAGAAGGAGCCATAAGGAGATCATGGTTCATCGAGAGTCAGCAAAACAGACCAGCTTCTTCAATGAGGTGGATTGACACACTGGTTACAATGATGAACTCAAGCAGAGCAGCACTATATCACCCCTTCATCGACCCTGAACTCACTATACCTTACTACCTAAACTTTATAGCAATTATAGTGACCCTACTTGGACTCATCCTAGCCATAGAACTTAACTCCTTCACCACTAATCTCAAATTTAACCCACCCTCCTCAACCCACAAATTCTCCAACCTCCGTGCATTCTTCCCAACTACACCGATTACCCACATTCTCAAGCCTAAATACCAGCCTTAACTTAGCAGCAATTAGCACTGGGAGAGTGGAAGACAGGAAGGTCGTGGTCTGTCGCACACAGGGTCACTGTGAGACATATCCCCACTTGGTGACACCTAACAACAACACCACTTAGTGAAGGGATCACTTTTTAATTAAACTTGTTGTTAGGAGCAATTATAAGCACACAGAAGTAGGTATAATAAATCCCTGTCTGTCCACGCTCCAATTTCTACATTCTCACCTGGGGTCACATCTGGAGTCATCTCTGTCTCTGACACCTCCCCTGACTAGGAGCCTTTACTAGGTTAATATTTTTTTTCCTTTTCTAACTAGAGTTTATGTGGTTTTTTAAAAAAAATTCTATTTATTTATTTACAAAATTTGAACACACATTCAAACAAATTCTTTCCATGTCCCTCACCCCCCACCCATCAAATTGTACAACCTGATGATTAATCCCCACCACCACCACCCCTGCACATCCACATCCCTCTGTTTCTGTTTTAAAACTCCTTTACTTGCCCAGAAGTCTCAAAGGCCTCTGCCCCTCCCCTCCTCTACTGGTTCTCTTGGTATGAATATTCGCATTAGTGTGATTACACTGTTACAATGGTGGCACCATATGGCTACATTCTTGTTCACTAAAGTCAACAGCCACTTTGTGTTGTACAGCTGCAGGGCCTTTAGCCAAAGCACAATGCCATCTGTCCACCATGACTGCATCATGCAGAGTGCTCTCACTGCCCTAACCACGCTCTGTGCTCTGCCTTGGATTACATTTTTTCCCCCTTTCAATCACTTGCTATGCAGTTGACAGCTAGACAATAAGAAAGGATGACAGAGGAACTGATGCCTTTGAATTGTGGTGCTGGAGAAGCGTGTGGAATATCCCATGGACGGTCCAAAGATCAAACAGGTATGTTTCGGAAAGAGTGCAGAGTCAGAGCGCTCCTTGGAGGTAAAGACGTCAAAGCTTCAGCTCTCATACTGTAGACATGTAGCTAGGAAAGGCTATTCCTTTGAGAAGAACATCATGTTTGTAAGGGTGGAGGGTCAGCAAAAGGGAGAAAGACCCTCATCAGCGTGGACTGGCATGATGACCGCAGGATTGGGCTCAAGCGTATCAGAGATGGTGAGGATGGCACAGGATAGGACAGGATTCAGATCTATTGTTCACAGGGTCACTATGAGTCACATTCAACTCCATGGCACCCACCAACAACAAGAAGAAACATTTTCATAACTGCAATCCACTGTAACTATTAAGTTACAAATACAAATAACCAAATACTAGGGAGCTCTGGTGGCCTAGTGGCAAGCAGCTGTGCTGCAATTCCTGAAGGTATGTGGTTCAAATCCACCAGCTGCTCCGCAGGAGAAAGATGGGCAATCTCTTCTTGTGCGAAAACTCCCTCTAAAAATTTACTGGAGGATCAGCTACGGGTCAGTTCAGATTCGATGGCACACAACAACCACCACCACCTAAATAATACGTGAATATTTCTGGCCTTTTTATTACCTTTTAATAATTTTTGTTTGTTTTTTAAATTTTTATTATTTTTTTGTGCATGTACTGTCAAATTGGATGACAGGTACACGAGGAGATTGTCCCTCCTTCCCCAGCAGAGCATCTGGTGGATTTGAACCGCACACCTCTGGGATTGCAGTGCAGCTTCTTGCTGCTAGACTACCAGAGCTCCATGAATTTGTTTTTTATGGGGGTGAAGGTTTACAAATCATACTGACTTTTTTTCACACAATCATTCATAGACATTTTGGTTTATAACATTAATTAATATTGTTCTTGTTGTTATTGTTATGTGCTGTCGAGTCACCTGAGACTCATAGTGACCCTATGTACAAAAGCCCTAAACTCTGCTCTATACTGTGCCAACCTTGCCATCTCAAACACACTCATTCCCACCACTGCAATAACAGAATCGATCCATCTCAACAAGGGTCTTCCTCTCCTGCGCCATCCCTCCACTCTCCCAAACATGATGTCCCTCTCCAAGAACCAGTCCCTCTTTGCAACATGCCCAAAGTATGTCAGACGAAGCTTCAGAATCTTTGACTCCAAGGAGCATTTCGGCTTCACCCTCTTCAGGACAAACCTATCTGTTCTCCTAGCAGTCCACGGTATAGTCAACACTCTTCTCCAGCACCACAGCTCAAAAGGCATCAAATCTCTTTCTATCATCCCTAGTCACTGTCCAACTCTATGATGCATAGCACATAATTGTGAAGACTATAGCCCAGATCAGGTGCACCTTAGTCTCCAGCCTGACGTCATTGCTCTTCAGTACTCTTGAGAGGTCCCTCACAGCTGACTTTCCCAATGCAATTCGTTACTTGATTTCCTGGCTGCTCGTACGAAGTGTGTTTAATTAAATTAAATTTTTAAAAATATATATATAATAATGTTATAGATATCATATATAAATATATATAATAATGTTATATAAAAATAATGTTATAATTAAGTTAAAATACTGATTAGCATAATCAATTAAGTACAATGGCTCATCAGCCCCTATTGTATACTGCCTTTCCTTTTCATTTTTTAATGTAACTATAGAAGGATCACAAATCCACTTTCTCCCTGAAATTCTCATTTCCATTCATCTTTCCGTACTTGCCTGTCTTCTTGTCTTTCGTGATATTATGTAGATCAGTCCCCTTACTGACTTTCTCTTCACCCATCTATTAGCAGGATGCCAGTTTAAAGACTGAGCTGTGCCTGACACAAGCCATGGACATTTCAATTGCTTCATATGCTTGTGAAAGCTGGAGAATGAATAGGGGAGGCTGAAGAATGGATGCCTTTGAAGTGCGGTGTTGCCGAAGAGCACTGAGTAGAGCAGGGATTGCCGAGAGAGCAAACCTGTTGTGGAAGAAGGGAGGCCAGCAGGAACTTCAAGGACAAGGCTGGTGAGATTTCACCTCACACGCTTTGGGCATGTTGTCAGGGGGGCCCAGCCCTCAGCAAAGGGTTTCATACTTGTAAAAGTAGAGGGTCAGAGAAGGAGAAGAAGACCCTCAATGTGATGGGCTGGCACAGGAACTGCCAACAATGGACTAAGAGAACAGCGGAAATTGTGAGAACAGCGTAGGGTCAGGAAAACTGCTGTTTACAAGGTGTTTGTTCTCAGTCGGTCGATCCAAATGGCTTATTCTTTTAAGAAGCTCTTTTTTTCCCTTTTGTTTTGGATTGTTTTGAAGCAAATCTCAGACATCATATCATTTTCCACTGTAAGCACTTCAGTTTGTGTCTGAAAGCAAAGGACTCTTTCTGAGAACACAGCCACAAAAACTACAACATGACTAAAAATTTCCCAATCATTTCTGAACATCGTCCAATGTCTTCCAGTCAGGGTTTACACTTCCCCGCCTGCCTCATAAATATTTTTAAAAATCCGGTTTGTTGGAGACAAGGGTCCTGTTCAGTGTGTCTCCAGGGCTGGCCCTGGGCCCTGGCACACAGCGGGGACTCTGGGAACACTTAATGTGAACAGTACCACCCCACGAGCCCACAGATGTCATCAAGCTGACCGTGCCTCATGGTCACCCACCGTGTCAGAGTGGAACTGAGCTCTGAGGTTGGCTTTTCAGAAGTGGATTGCCAGGCCTTTCTTCCAAGGCACCTCTAGGTGGCCTCAAACCCCCAATCTTTTGGTTGGTAGGTAGCCAAGCACTTTGACCATCTACTCTACCCGTAGGCTGGAAACAAATGATAAGGAGTAACAAAACAACATTACTGTTTTCAGGGTAGTTCCCAAGCCGGGCATTGCAGACACTCTCATTTAATCTGTCTTGATGGGGAACTCTGGTGGTATAGTCTTGTACGGCTGTGTTACTAACTCTCCAGTAGTTTGAATCCACCAGCAGCTCAGAGGGAGACTGAAGGGCTGTCTCCTCCTGTTTAATTTACAGCCATGGAAACCCAGTGGAGGGTCAGCTATGAGCCAACTCGATGGCAATGAGATCTTGTTTTCAGCCATGCCCAGAGACCAGTCAGTGCCTTTTGTTTTCTCCTTTTACACAAGAGGCAGCTGAGGCACAGAGAGGTGCAGTGACTTGCCCAAGGTCACACAGCTCAGAAGGGGTACCTGGATGAACGGGTACAAAGGGCTGGGAAAAGGAGCTCACTGTGGGTTCTGTTCCTCACCTGACAGCGATGCTCACTTACTGTGCAGGTGAGAAAACAGACAAGCATGTCACAAGACAAGGCTGTGCTGGTCTGGCCCTGCCCACACTGTTCTGACCGACACAGCCCGGGGACAACAGGTGCTTGGCATGCTTTCCAGGGTCACAGACACCCACGTGGACACCATGCAGAGGAATCCCTGCCCTGCTTTCTCTTCTTGGGAAGAACCTGGGTCCTCCTCACAGCCCCTGGTCGCTGTTGTTGTGACTTGTTGTCGAGCCCACTGAGGCCGACAGCAGCCCTATAAACAACAGATTGCAACCTTGCCCCCAGATTGGGCAAATTGGCAAACAAAAGACCGCTTTAAAGTTCTGAAAAGCACTTCGAATCCACCAGCTTCTCTGAAGAAGAAAAAAGAAAAAAACCCAAAAAACACCACCACCAAAAAAAATAGGGGAGGAGCTGTTTCCTCCTCTAAAGATTTATGGCCCTGGAGATTTCCATTCGATTAAGTGGGAATTTGCCAGCCAGTGGCGGGCATTCTGGATCCTGTGGGACAGAGTAGACCCACCCCATAGGGTCTCCATGGCATCTTTACTGAAGGACACGGATGCATCTTTTTGACAAGGATGGAATGGTAGTTTTGAACCACCAACTCCCTGGATAGCAGCGAGCACTTGACTGCACAGTGCGCCACCAAGAGCTCCTTAAATGGTCAACAGTCACTGAAACACAGAAGGCTACAAGATGCAGAGAGTCCAAATTAATGGTCAAACTACAGGGGACAAGGGAGCTCTGGTAACTTAGTGGCAAGAAGCTGCACTGCAATCCTGAAGTTGTGTGGTTCAAATCCACCAGCTGCTCTGTTGGAGAAGGGGCAATCTCCTTCTGTGCCAGTCATATCCAACTCAAAGGAACACACACACACACACACAGCCCCCAACAACAACAAATTGGATAAGGAGAATGACACAGGATGAAATATGTGACAATTGTCAATGAATCTACAGTTGTTGAATGAGGAATGGATGTTTTGGTGTGCATATTTTCACACACACACCCCCTATATAGAATACAGCTCCACTTTGGCACACATGGGGTTATCATGAGTCAGAAATGACTCAAGTCATCTGCTAGTGCCAACCACATGGTGGGTCTGGAGAATTAGCAGGGAATGAGATCCAGCTTGAGGCCAGCGGGGAGACAGGCCTTAAAGGAAATTACCGAATGCAGTTTATAATAATCAGCTGGAGAAGGGCCCAGAGGAAGACTATTAAAGCAAAAATGAGTCTCTGAGAATAGTCCAGACAGGCTTCCTGGAGGAGGTGACGCTGAAGCTGACAATGTAAACGCCTAAAGCCAGTTCCTCTTGTTATTTTTCTGTGAAATTCTAATTAATATGCCATTAACACTAAAAATTATTAATGATAATCACAACGATTAACCATTATTGTACTCTTTTTTTCCCCTTTTGTTTTTTCACAAATGGTATCTCTTTTCACTTTTACAATAACCTAGGGGTATCATGCTTGAAAAGATGGAGAGTCAGCGAATGGGAGGAAGACCTCCAACAAGGTGAACCAACACTGTGACTTCAGCAGTGAGCTCTAGAGTCTGATGATGAGGACGGCACAGGATAAGGAAAGTTTCAGGCTGGCTGTTCACCGGGTCACTATGAGTTGTACTCAACTCACTAGCACCTAAGAACAAGAACAACCATGAGTAGATACTATTGTTGTTGTTGTTTGCTCTGGAGTTGGAACTGATCCACAGCTGACTCTCCACTGGGTTTTCAGTAAATCACCCAGGAGGAGACTGCTTCTCTTTCTGCAGAGCAACTGGTGGATTCTAACTATGTGTCTTCAGGACTGCAGCACAGTTTTTACCACTAGGCCACCAGAGCTCTGATATTATTATAACTTCTATTTTACAGATGCAAGGCCTGAGGCTTAGAGAGGGGAAGTGACTTGTCCAAAGTCACAGAGTTACAATGCAGCAAAGCTGGAGTTCAAATCTGAGCATCCTGATCGCAAATACAGGCTCTAACCATATTTTCTCCTTCTAGTAAGAGGGCATTGGAATCCCTGGGAGGGGCAAATGGCTAATGCATCGGCTTCTAACTGGAAGGTGGAAGGATCAAGTCCTTGGAAGAATGGCCTGGCAATCTACTTCTGAAAAATCTGCCACTGAAAACCCCATGGCACCTCCGTCCCTTTCTTTTCCATCATGGTGAGCTCAGCCATCTCCTGTTCTCACTGGGTCTGCTCCTAAGACTTTCAAGACCGGGAGATGCCAGACCAAGAAATATAAGCAGCATCACCTCATTCTCCAATGAGTTCTAATAAAAACCAGTCACAGAGGTGGCATGACTCCCCCAGGAGAAGAACCAAGCTGAGTCTCTAAGGAGCTCACATGAGCACACACATTCACACTCCATTAAGGGCATTTGCTCCATCAAGTTCAAGAGCACCTCAACTTGTCAAAGGGGAATTCTTGCCACTAACTGAACATGTGGCATTGGGAAAATTCTGGTTTCTCCTTTTTCTTTTATTACTAGACTGATTCATTATAAATATGGTAGCCCTTTTGTTTGGTTGGTTTTTTCTTTTTTTCCCTTTTCTCCCCCCCCCCCCTTTTCTTGTTGTATACTGTTGAATTGGCTCTGACTGGTACAGGAGGAGATTGCCCCTCCTTCTCTAGCAGAGCATCTGGTGGATTTGAACTGTGCACCCAGCCACTTCGGGGAGAAGGATGGGCTGGCCCCCTTGAGATTTACAGCCTAAGGAGCCAAGTGCAGGGCTACTACGAGCAGGATTTAGCTGAATGGCAGTGGGTCTGGGGGTTGGTTTATGAGCACAGTTTTATGCTGACAAGTGAGGGGTTGCCATGAATGGAGGATGTTGACTGATTTCACAGTAAGTGGTTGGCTAAAGCTGTCTGAAACAAACAAGAGTGTGAATGGAACATAATTTCTCAATCCATTCAATTGTGGTTGGACATTTGGGCTCTTTCCATGTTGTTGTGATGATGAATAACACTACTATAAACATTGCTGTACAAGTCTCTATGGGATAGAATACTACGCAGCATGCAGGAGCAATGATTTTGCTAAGTGAACTACCTCAGTCCCATAAGGACAAATACTGTATAGGACCATTACTGTAGAAATAGATAACTAGTAAAATGTGTAGGAAGATCTAAAGGGGGAAGGAACAGAGGGGTAAGGATGGGAGGAGAGGAGGATTTAAAAATTAAAAAAACAAACACAAAAGAATGAAGGGCTTCTGAGGCAGAGAATGGGACTGCAGTGCTGGTGGTGCTGGTTTCACGTACGGATGTCACCTCCTCTCCCAGAGCCTCAGGTGTCTCACCTGTAAAATGGGGAAGTGAGTATCTCCCATCTGCTAGGCTGGAGACAGGTGTCTAGAGCTGCATGCAAGTGCTTATCTGCGCTGATGTCGGGCACTTTACTTCCTCTTTCTCCTTCAGACTCAAGAACGGTTCTTCCCAGAATAGGGTAATTTCTAGAAATTACTGAGAGGCTGGGGGGCTTTCCCTGACTGGATAGTAAATAAACATCTTCAGTGTCCACTCACGTCCTGCTTTCCGCAGCCCAGGTGGCGCAGCCTGCCATTTCTCCTTATAAGACAACAAACAGGGAGCTCTGGTGGCCTAGTGACAAGAAGCTGTGCTGCAATCCCAAAGGTGCGTGGTTCGAATCCACCAGATGCTCCAATGGAGAAGGAGGGGCAATCTCCTCCTGTACCAGTCAGAGCCAATTCGATGGTACACAACAAGAAAAGAAAAAGACAACAAATGACCCTGGTGCTATGCAGCGGTCCTCTGTCAAGGCTACATGCTGCTGCAGTGGCCATTGAGCCTAGATTACGGCAACCCCCACGGGGCTTGCTCCCCAGGCTGTAAGCTTCATGGGAAGGGAGCCCAGGTGGCACTGTGGTTAAGCACTCAGCTCTGAATCGATAAGTCAGCAGTTAGAACCATCAGGTTCCTCACTGGAGAAGGACGTGGCAGTTGGCCTCTCCTACATTTCACCGCCTCAGAAACCCTATCTTATAGGGTGACTGTGCACTGAAGTCGCCACCAATCTTTACACCAGCAGATTTCTAGGCCTCCTCTCCCTCAGAGCCACACTGTGGTTTTGAACCACCGACCATCACTCCATGTGACACAACATCTGTGGGGTTCCCTGTGGCGCTGGGCACCACGGATGGAGGAACCGGGAGAAGCTGGCACTAAGACTGTCAGCTACTCCAGCTGGGAAGGGACCGTGGTGAGGACCCCACAAAGGAGCAACTGTGTGAGTGGCTTGTCCCTGAGCACAATGACCCCTCAGAAACCTGTCCCCGGGGGACAGAGCATCGCTGTTGACGCAGACTAAGAAAGAAAAGTCTGTGTTCTTCCAGGACCTGTCCCAGAAGGCTTCGGGCCAGGAATGTGCAACATCTATTAAGTTTCTAAAATTACACCTAGGTTGGGGGCTGGCAAGGGCAAAGAGTGGGAGAGGGTGTAATATTGGGTGGGCGGTGCACAGGAAACCTTCAATCCTGCTCTTGGGTGTCCGGTCAGCAGCGGACAGGGAGGGGGTGCCCCTCCAGTGGATGTCAGGTCAGCCCTGAAATCAAAGTTCCTTCTGTGTGGGGCCTGGTGCCTCTACTGTTTTCAGATGGCTTGAGTTCTCCTTGGCCTTGAGGAGAGCAGAGGTGGGGGTTGGGAACGGAGAGATGCCTTCCTGAGGCAGCCCAGTGCTTGGGGTATAACGAGACAAGGAAACCTCCCAGCAGTCACAGTCTCCAAGTGGAGCTCTCACAATTGGGTGGTTCAGGTCGTGCACTGTGCAACTGACAGGGACGTTCTTTCCAAATAAGTACAACCATTCAAGTTAGCCAGCAACATATCAGGAGGCCATCTGATCCATGTGGCTGGGAGCAGCTGTTAGCTGGAGTGAAGTCTATGTCTGACTCAGTGCCACAATGGAATGAGGCACTTCACCACTGAACTCTTAGGATCCATGTAGTTTTTAACAGCTGATTTTCAGAAACAGATTGCCAGGCCTTGCTTCCTAGTCTGTCTCTGTATGGAAGCTCCACTGAAATCTATTTGGCACCGTAGCCACACGCAATCCTCCAAAAACAGATGGTGCTATGCGTGAGATGCATCATCCAGGAATCGAACCCAGATTTCCTGAATGGAAGGCACAAATTCTACTACTGAGCCGCCAATTGGCTGGAAAACTCAAACCCAACCCACAGCCATCAAGTCATTTCTGACTCGTATCAGTTCTTAACCAGGTTCCTGAGGCTGTAAACATTGATGGGAGGAGACTGTGTGTCTTTCTCCTCGGAGCAGCTGGTAGATTGGAACCAATGACCTTTCAGTTAGTAACCCAATGTGTCGGGCAATGTATCACCAAGGCTGGTGGGAAAGTACATCAGTGGCCAACAAGTTCATGGCAGACAGAACAATAATGTATCCCAAATGTCACTCTTGAATGAAATATTCAGTGCCCCCTCAACCTACAAAATTCACACTCCCTCCCTAAGCCTAGTGGAAGGACGGGCAGGAGGCGTCAAGAGGGAGGCATTTGAAAACCCACGGGATGTCATGGGGAGGAGGTGGTGATACACCCTAAGAATGTCGTCACTGAACTGCACATGCAGAAACAGTTCCGCTGAGTCCTGTTTTGTTGTGTACAATCTCAGCAACAACAAGACTAAAGTTTCTAAAAATCTGTGCCTAAAAAATTCTCCCCCACCTCCCCAGAAGTAGATTCCAGGTAAAATAGAAGTCACCCAGTTAAATTCAAATATTAGATAAGCAATGACAAGGGGTTTTTTTGGTGGAAGTGTATCCCCAATACTATATATCACACACAGACACAGACACACACACACACACACACACACACACACACACACCCATCCCACCAAACAAAAAACCCATCTTGTTTATCTGGAATGCAAATTTAGCCTCTAATCCTGTTTTTGTTTGTTTGTTTTACTAAATATGGCATCTGAGCTCCTCAGAAGGGCTGGCCTATTTATAAAAACTCTTCTCACCACCTACCACTGCTGGAAATAGCTATTAAACCCACAGCTAATTAGGAACAAAGCTGTCCCCTCAGTCTTTTGAGGGGAGGGGTGGGTCTACAGGCTGCAGGAAAGGCAGCCTCTCACCCACCCAGTGGCTTTTCCCCCCACCCTCTGGGGCTTCAAAGTCACCTGGCTTGGCCAAGAAGTTCTGGGAACGTGGGGGCCAGCACGGCCATATGTCCCTGGGGAGGTGGCCTGGTGGTCATGGGACCTCCATACTGGCATGAACTGGGCTACCCATGCCACCGAAACTCTGCCAGCAAGTGAGGTTTGCACAAGGCTGATGAGGCCCAGATGAATGATCCCATAGGGCCCCTCCAGAAAGCTCCCAGCCTGGTGACACTGTGACCCCCAATTTTAGCCAGATGGCCAGGCCTCTCTCCTGCATCTCCAGGCTGAGAAAGAGGAAGGAAGAGCCTTGCTAGGCAACTGGGTGTGGTTTCTATAGGAACAGCTGGCTAATGACCTCTTGTGGGCCACCTGTGGCCAGAGCCAATGCAGGTGGCACAGGGACACCCACAGGTCCAGGGGATGGGATCAAAACTGCCTTGAGCCCCCAGTACCCCCAGGACTTGTGGAGACAAGGCCTGCTCCCGGCTTCCCACGACCACAGGGGTCCTCTCCCAGTTTGTCTGCCTTTGTGGGAAGGGTGGGGAGGCCAGGGCTGAGAGGAGATGCTCTGGGGATGAGTCAGCCTCCTTGGGAACAATTCCACTCAGAACACACAAGGCCACTGGGCATGATCTTGGGGCCTCGCTGTGGATCCTAAAGGTTGTAAGTCCCTGCTCCCCAACCCCAGAGCCCTATTCCTTGGACACATATGGGGCACTTCATCCCTGTGACAGCTGCCCCCAGGGAGGGGTAGCCGAGAGCCCAAGACACCTCTCCCATGCCAGAGCTGGAGGTCACGTTCCAGCCCTGGATATTGACCCACTTCTGCATCCCTGCAGAAAGGGCTAGAGATGCGGCCACTGATAACAGGCAGAGTGGGGCAGGGAGGATCCAGCCAAGCAGTGCCGCCAGCCAGCCAGTCAGGTGCCAATTAGCTGGGTTACTTGGTCCTAACTTAAATTGAGGCTCCAGACTATATTATTCTGCCTGTACAGACCTGTCCTACAGTAGGCATCAGTGATTCATAAACTGCCCTTCAATTACAAGTGACCCTGCTGATTCATCCCAGAGGGGGAAGCAGTCAAGGTAGGCTTCCACGAGGAGGCAGCTCTCATAACAGGAAGGGCATTATGACCAGATGTCTTTGTTATCTAGTGCTGCTGAAACACATACTACAGGTGGGTAGCTTCAACAAACAGAAATGTATCCTTTTACAATTTAGGATCCAAAAAGTCTATATTCAGGGTGCCAGCTTTGGGCGGAAACTCCCCCGCCTCTCTCCGTTGGTTCTTGTTTCCTTCAGCATCTGTAGGTCCAACATTTATTGGAAGTTTCCATGTATTTTAGGGAGCACTGGTGGCCTAGTGGCAAGAAGCTGCATGGCAATCCTGAAGGCACACAGTTCAAATCCACCAGCTGTTCCACGGGAGAAGGATGGGCAGTCTCCTCTCACGTGATTAACTGCCTCTGAAAACCCGCTGGAGGGTCTGCTGTGGGTCAGTTCCAACTCATTGGTGCACAACAACAACAACAACAACATACATGTCTTGGCCTTCCCTGGTGTCAAGGAGCTTCCTTGACCTGAGTGCAGAAGGGTACACTCCAGTCCTGATGATTATTTTTTGTGGCACTGAGGTCTCCTTTCTGGGCACCCTTGTTACAGACCACACCCTAAGGACCCTTCCCTTGCAAAGGATCAGGGCTGTGGTGGGAGCAAGGAACAGTGCATTCCACCCCAAATCCTTTTTTTCATCCTTAATCCTTTTAAGAGTACTTCGTTTATCAGCTCATGAGGGATCAGTACATACTTTCCACATTACATCATTACATACGTGTAAGTTCGTGGGCATGTTCAGTCTCTGACTTTGGGGAACAGGATGAAGAGGAATGAAATCCAGAACCTGGGAGCTTGACTCTAAGAGTGGCCGGGACTTTGTCTCCTGCTGCCGGATGGCTCTTGGCAGGTGATGTCACTGACTGGGCCTCAGTTTCCTGACCTCTAAAATGGGAGCAACCATAGGGATAAAAGCTGCAGTTCCTTGGAGCCATCTGCTCCGTGACAAGCTCCCAGGTAGCATGTTCACTTGCATTTTCTCACTCCTCAAAAAGCCCCCGTAGCACAGAGGTTAAGTGTTCGGCCGCTAACCAAAAGGTTGATAGTTCAAACCCACAAGTGGGTTGCTCTGTGGGTGAAAGATGTGACAGTCTGTATCTATAAAGATGCCCAATAAAAAAAGCCCACTGCTAGGGATTTTATGAGGCTGTTAATTTGTATGGGAGGAGACTGATAATCTTTCTCCTGCAGGGCTTTGAGTTAGCAGCCGGATATGTTACACACTACGCTACCAGGGAGCTCTGCTGACTTAGTTGTAAGGAACAGTGCTACCAATGCAAAGGTATGTGGTTCGAATCCATCAGTTGCTCTGCTCCACAGGACAAAGATGAGCAATCTCCTCCCATGTGAGTTACTGTCTCTGATAACTTGCTGGAGTGTCAAGCACTGGGTCTGTTCCAACTGGATGGGACACAACAACAATGACAACAGCAACAGCATGTTACCAGATCATCTCAAAGTCTATAAGGGTTGTTGCTGTTATGTACTGTGGAGTGAGAACCAACTCACAGTTGACCCTCTAGCAGGTGTTGAGAGGCTTAAATAGCACAGGAGGAGATTGCCCATCTTTCTCCCATAGAGCAACTGATGGATTTGAACCATGTGCCTTTGGGTTGGTAGTGCAACTTCTTACCGCTAGGGCACCAGAGATCCCTATAAAGAGTACAATCTTGGTGTGAATTCTACTCTGCCCAGGAGAGATACAGGAGGGAGAATTAATTCAACAGGATTTTACTCATTCCTGCAATCGTGTTTGGAAGTAGGTAACACAGTCAGCCCATTGTATAGATGGGGCAGTTGAGGCTCATGCAGGTTCAGAAAGATGTCCAACGTCTCAAAATAAGCAGGAGTTTGACTGGACCAAGGAGTCTCCTGTGGGGCAAAGATGGGTATCTCTCTAACTTATCTTCTCCTTTTTAGTGTTGTAACAAAGTAACCTACTGATTCCTTAAAACAAGCAGAATGCATGCTGTCACAGTTCCGAAGGTTTGAGTTCCATGTGGGGACTCTGAGGGAGGAGTGTCCCGTGTCTCTTTCCCAGGGTCTCATGGTGGCGAGTCATTCCCTGTGCTCCATCCAGTCACTCCTGGTGCTCCATTCAGTCACTCCTGGTGCTCCATCCAGTCACTCCTGGTGCTCCATATTTATCGACCACTTGCTCCCATCTCTGCTTCGTCTTCTCAGGGCCGCCCCTCTCCCTCCCCTCCTGTTCTCTTTTCCCTTATAAGGAAACTGCCAGTCACTGGATTTGGGGCCTATGTGGACAATCCAGGATGAGGTCATCTCGAGATCCTTGCTCACACTCCACAACGACCACATCAGGCTAAGCTCACAGGATCTGGTGGATGGAGCCGTGGGGCCACGGCTGTGCCTACACATCACTCTCAATCCCCTGAAGATGCAGGAGGCTTTGATCAGAAAGCAGAAAGCTCTAGAGGCTTGACGAGAAAATATTGCCCAGAAATGACTTCCAGGGAGGGGGCTTGCCCCAAAATGGGTTATCTTGTTGGCTGACTCTCCAAATAAGGAGAAAACATCTCATTCATCACTTTTTTTATAACAGCCATGTGTGATGATAGTATCTTTTTGATCTATTGAGCTTAAAAAAAATACTAGACTTGACTCTACCCCTTCTCTTTCTTTAACAGGGAGCTCCAGCGGTTCAGTGCACTCTGTGCTGGACCGTTTACAGAATGGTCAGCAGTGCACACAGCCAGCTGCTCCAACAGAAAAAGGCAGATGGTCTCTTTCCATGATGATTAACAGCCTCAGAAAGTGACGGAGGGTGGCTACGCTGACTTAGCATCAACTTGACAGCAGTGAATCTGGCGTGCTGGGTTTACTGGCAAATTTAGAACCACGCAAGGCAGCCTGTGTTATGCCGTAGGGTCAGCCGCATCCCAGAAAAACAGCAAGGCACTCACTGGCTGTTTTGCGCTAATGGGCTCTTGACTTCTAGGGCTTTAGGGGGGAGGGGAGGAATAGCTGCCAGATGAGGTTTGGGCAGAAACCTACCAGGCCAGGCTGTGGGCCCAGTCACAGCTGTTCGTCCAGCACCTCACATGGCACAAAGCAGACACTTGGGGAACACAGACACTGTGGAATGAATGAATGAATAACCAGAAGAACGGAGGAATCAGTGAGGGGGAGGAGGAAGGAAGAAGGGCGTTCAGGCTAACCCTGTAGTGGCTGATTTGATTCTGACTCAAAGAGACCCTCAAGGACGCAGGAGAACTTTCCTGTTCGGCTTCCAACGCTGTTGAGTCTTTACGGAAGCAGGCCGCCACATCATTCTTCCCCAGGGTGGCTGTCTGGTGGTGGGTACTGCCGAGCTGGCATCTACTCATAGGTGGCCCTCCAGTGGCTTTTCAGAGGCTTTAAACCACACAGGAGAATGCCCCTCTTTCTTCTGCAGAGCAGCTAGTGGATTTGAACCGTGTGCCTTAGGGTTGACAGTGCAACTTCTTACCACTGGGCTACGAGAGCGCCCTACAGAGTGGCCAGTGGGTTTGAAATGCTGACTTTTCAGTTAGGAGCCAAGCACCTGAACCTTGTGCCACCAGCTCTTGTTGTTTGGTGTCAACAGCTGGACAACAGAGTGAACTCTTGCCCTGTCCTGTGCCATCTTCCTGTTCTCGCCCAGGCTCAAGCCCACTTCTGCAGGCCCCAGGGGTCTTTGAAACCAACATAGATACACCCCCCCCCAAAGTACCAAATCTCTAAATCCATTCATTCAGATCTGGATTACTCTAAGTCTTCTTAAAATCTAATTACCTTCATAATTAGACAAGTAACAGTTGTTAGTGGTCAGTGACTCCAGGCCTGACAAAGCAAAATGCTGCCTTGCCCTGCACCATCCCCATGATAGCTCAGAGCAGGACACTGTGTTCACTGAGGTCTCACTGGCTGGTTTTTATGAGTAGATCACCAGGCCATTCTGCCACATCTATCTTCATATATAAGTCACACTGAAATCTGCTCAGCACCATAGAAACAGTTCCCTGACAGCCAATGTTAGCCACGCAATCCACTGGCTGGGAGAGGAACCCGGGGGTCTGGAATTGTTTTTCTGTACCATCCAGTTGGAACTGACACACAGCTGACCCTACAGCGGGTTTTCAGATGCAGTAAAGAGCACAGGAAGGGACTGCCCATATTTCTTCCATGGAGCACCTGGTGGATTTCAACCATCTACCTTTAGGTTGGCAGCACAATTCCTTACCACTAAGCTACCAGAGATCCCTGTCCTGCAAGCAAAGCGACAATTCTCCATCTCAACCATCATATAAGGCAGTCGCTCAGTCATCACTGCCATTGCCACAGAACTGAAGCACAGCTGACCCTCCATTGGGTTTCCCAGCTGTAAAACATACGTACGAGAGGAGATTGACTTTCTCCTGTGGAGCCTTTGGGGGATTTGAACCACCAGAGAGACGGAGGCCTTCAGGTTAGCAGTACAACTGCCTATACACCACTGTGTCACCAGAGCTCCACTAGTTACAAGTAACTAAATCAGTAAGTAAGGTAGGGAAGAAAGAGAGATGCAAGGAGGGAAGGGCGGGGGCAGGAGGAAGGGAAGAGGAATAGAAGGAGTAAGGAAAAGAAGTAAGTAGCTGGGACTTGGGAAGAAACAGGCAGGAAAGTCTGTGGAGGCCGTGGGAGAGGAGGGGCCAGAGAGCTAATGGTGGGAGGGGATGTCTGGGCCTACATCCCAGTAGAAGCCGTGTGTTTGATGGCTTCCTCTGGGCCACTGGTGTGTGGTGTTGGCCAAGAGCAAGACTATTTCCCTCCTGATGCCATCACTTCCTGGCAGGCCCCCAGGGGCCGCCCAGGCTGCATGGCGGATGTGAGGAGAGGATGCAGGCAGAGGGTCCAGCACCAGGCTGGGCTCAGAGGAAGCACGGCCATGTGGGAGCAACAGGAAGGGGTCGGCTCACCAAAGGTTCCCCGAGTGTCACATGAAGGGACACGCGCATCACCACCCTAGGTGAGAGCTACCCACTCAACTCCTTTGGAGCCCAGGCAACCAAGAGAACAGGGAGATAAGAGCAGAATGAAGAACCATCCCAAGGCATTCCTGGGCTTCTGGGATGATCTCACGCTTATAACTCATTGTTGATTATTAGCTGGAGTCAGCTGACACTTCACTGGGTTTCTAAGGCTCTAAGTTACCTGGGAGGAGATTGCCCACCTTTCTCATTTGGAGCTGTTGGTGAATTCGAATGACCAGAGGGCCACAGCCTTAGGGTGATCAATGCAGCTCCCTACAGACCATGCCACCAGAACTCCCTAGTGGATTGATCAGCAACTTCCAAGAACATACTTCCATACTTGGTACCAGCAGTCAGGAAATCCGAAGACGCATTAGACTGGGAAAGACTGTAGTCAGGGACTTCTCCAAATTATTGAGGAGTAATGATGTTTGTTTGAGGATTAAGATGCATCTGGTTCAGGCCATGTTCTTTTCAGACACATGCTACGCATCTGAGAACTGGATAATGACTAAGCATGACAGGAGAAGAACTGATGCCTTTGAACTGTGGTGTTGGAGAAGAGTACTAAATATCCCACGGAATGTCAAAAGAACAAACAGATATCTCCTGGAGAAAGGGCAACCAGTGTGCTCCTAGGAGGCAAAATGATGATGTTTTACTGCTGGGAGATGTTATTCCTTGGACAGGGACATCATGCATGAAGGGGTGATGAAAGAGAGGAAGACCCTCAACCAGGTGGGTTGACACGGTGACTGTGGCAATGGGATTGAGTGTCTCAGAGATTGTGAGGATGGCACAGGATAGGACAGGGTTCAGATTAGTTGTTCACAGGGTCGCAATGAGTCATACTTGAATCCAGTACCTGTGACTGACTGAAAAATGATCCTAACAGATGCAATTAAGGCATGGGTCTTGAAATGACATTATCCTATACTTAGGGTAGGCGGTAGTGGCTTGCTGGTAGAATTTTCACCTTCCATTCAGCAGACCCAGGTTCGATTTCGAGCCAAAGTACTTCATGTTTCAATGGCTCACAGATTTTGGTGGAATTTCCGGATAAGCAAAGAGACCAGGAAGAAAGGTCTGGTATTCTAGTTCCAAAATATCAGCCAATGAACACACTGTGGATTACAGAAGTCCGACCTATTATGACTAATTGTAATTAGCCTAACTAATCATAAGGCTGGTGCAGGCAGGACCAGGGGGCATTTTGTCCTGGGGTGAGAGACACTAAGAAAGGGAACAACTACATTGAACGGCAGCCAGTGTTGATCAGAGGGGCCAGGATTGCACATTCTTGTTGGTTCCAGAAAAATTAGCAATCCAGTTTTCTGTGAATTCTTCCTCTTTTTAATGCCAGCTCAAATTAAAGCACAACAAAAGAACATAGAACCAAACAAAATAACACATGGTCCAAGGCTGTACTGGCCCGTGACCACAGATGGCTGCTGGTAAGCGCTGGGGACATGGTTTAGGGATGCCTTGGGGATACATCCTGGGAGTGGAGGGAGAGATAGCCAGGAAGTGGCTCCACTTTTAGGTCCCCAGCTGGGAGCATCTGGTGGGCCAGCATGGCCACCTGAGACCCAGAATAAACCATCATCCAAATACTTTTCCAAACACGCAGCCTCCAGGTGTCCATGGCCTCTTCTAGTTCGCCAGCTGGGAAACCCCAGGACCCTCTGCTCACCTGACATTGAGCTCAGGAAATACAACCCAGGGAGGCAGAGTGCCCCGAGCAGGTGGCCATGGCAGGAGTGGCCTCTAGACCCCACACCAGTGGAGGTCTTTCTAATTTCGTACAGATGGAGGAGTTGTCTCTGCAGAGTTCCCACCTCCCACACTCCCCTGTCTCCTCCTCACACCCAGAAAGCTGACGATGTCTCTCGAGATTATTTTTGCACTGTTCCACATGGCTATTTAAAGCTATTGATTTTTCTGCTTTTTCAAAATGTAAATGAGGAATTCAGGGTGTGATCAACAGTACAGGAGGGAAAAGTATTGATGTTGACTTGTGGTCCTGTGTATTTAGTACTTTATAACCAGCCAGCGCTAGCCTTGCCTGTTCTGAATTGTTCATATTTAATGTATCATAACTCAAAAGCTCATTAGATTTGAGTCAGAACCAAGTCATAGCTGATCTTCCATTGGGTTTCTAAGGCTGGAAACTACACAGGAGATTGCCCGTCTTCCTGCTCCTGAGATGCTGGTGGATTTGAACCAGCAGAAAGGTTAGAATCCCAGTTCCCTACAAAACACACACCAGAGCTGCCGGAACTATAGTCACTGGGGTGGGGGCATCTTTGAGAACTGACTTTGATGAAGTCCTTAAGAGACAAGTCATTCAAATAACAATATAGTATTAAATTATTGGATTTCTTTTAGTTATACGTGATAGGAAGCTGCATCAAAAGGAATTTATCTGTTCACATAATTAGAAAGTCCATGGTAAAGACTTCAGGCATGGCTAGATCCAGGGGCTTGGACTCTGTCTCAGCAATCAGTCTCCAGTCCTTGGCTCTGCTGTCCTCTATGACTGCTTCATTCTCGGGCATGTTTTCCCTTATTTTCACAAAGATGGACCCCAGCTATTCCAGGCAGCTAAGGAACCCTGGTGGATAAACAACACTTCTTTTCCCAACTTCAAAAGCTCACTGCGGTCGAGGGGGAACTGATTCATAGCTCACCCTCTAGTTGGTGTTTGGAGGTTGTAAATTACATGGGAGAAGACGGTCCATCTTTCTCCCATGGAGCTGCTGGTGGATTCAAACCACCACTTTAAAAAAAACAAAAAAACAAACAAAAAAACCCCACCACTTTTGGGTTAGTAGCCCTACTCCCTATGGACGATGTCACCAGAGTAAAAAGTCCCATGTCCGAATCTCATGTGTCCAGATCCTGATGGTCTTCTTGACCAATGCCCATCCTTGGGGTTTGGAGAGGGTCAGCCTCACTAAAAAGGAAGCAGCATTGTATGCTGGGCATTCCAAAGCAACAGACACTTGTTATAGCAGGTATAACTCCATTATCTAGTGCTGTTATGTAATAGATAGACCACAAGTGGATTGCTTTAATAAACAGAAATTTTGGTGAGCTCTGGTGGCCTAGTGGCAAGAAGCTGCACTGCAATCCCAGAGGTGAGCAGTTCAAATCCACCAGATGTTTTGCTGGAGGAGGAACAATCTCCTACTGTACCAGTCAAATCTGATTTGACAGTACACAAACAAATAATAAAATTAAAAAAAAAAATAAACAGAAATTTCTTCTCTCATGGTTTAAGGGCTAGAATTCAAGGCGCCAGCTTGAGGGGGAAAACGTCTGTCAGTTCTGGAGGAAGGTCTTTGTTTCCGTCAGTGGCTGTAAGCTCAGTGTTCCTCGGAGCTCTCCACCTGCCTTGACCTTCCCTTCATCCAAGAGCTTCCTTGAGCAGGGATCCATGTCCAAATGGGCAGATCCTCCTTACCTCCACCCCCCTCCTACCCTCCTCACTCCCACCTCTACCCCACCACCTTAGCCCAATTGCTTCCCCTTTCTTGTCAGAAAAAAGGTGTTGCACGCCACGCCCTACGGAAGCTTGCCTTACATCAGTTCAGGGTTGAGATGGGACTGAAGGTCACGCCCTAAGGAAGCTTGACTTACATCAGTTCGTGGCTGTGCTTGGACTGATAGGTGTCACAGCCACCTGTAATCAGTTTGCCACTATTTGGTTCCTCATTTCATGGGAGATAATGATGTAGTTTCCACATTACAGCATCACCAACATGGGTTTTGAGGAGACACAGGTCAATCCACGATAGTCGAGTATAGAAGAAGAGATGAGGTTCACAGTAGATGATGTTCACAGTCTTGGCAAGGTTGTCATGACAGTTGTGCAGGTTGTACACGGTACATTTCTAAGGGGGCTCCATGTCCACACATTGTCATTGTACCATTGTAGATTTAGCATGACAAATTTTCACCAATTGGCAGTGATTGTCTTCGGGAAGGGACATGTGAGAGGTTGGAACAGCAAATCTCATTGCAACACTGACTCATAGCTGACCCTCCAGCAGGTTCTAAGGCGGTAAATCACACTGAAGTAGGTTGTCCATTTTTCTCCTGAGGCATCATAGTGGATTAGAACTACCAGAGAAGCAGTCTTTGGGTTAGGGCCCCTGTACCTTGTAGCTCCTCTTAAGACGAGGTGGGATCTCATTCCCCACCACTCAAACCTGGGCTGACCACGTGGCTTGCTTTGCCCAAAAGGATGCAAACAGAACTAAGACTGTGCAAACTATGAATCGAGGCCTTCAGAAGCTTGGCCTCCACTTCAGCCCACTTGGATGCTGCCGAAACCCACTGCGTAAGGAAGGAAGGGAGGAAGATGGCAGAACTGAGGTGCCCCCGGTACCCCACTGCTCTGGCCTGGAGGTGTTGGGGGATTGGGACAAACAACTGTGATGGGTTGTGTTAATCAGACAGAGCTGGAGCTCAGATTTCCAGGCCTCTCCCTGCGTGGTTCCAGGTTATTGCTGTTATTGTTTGCTATCAAATTGGAATCATGACCTACTGCTGACCCTCCAGGGGGGGCTGTAGGAGGCAGAAAATCACACAGAAGAAGACTGTCCATCCTTCTCCCACGCAGCATCTGATGGGTTCAAACCATGTGCATTTGGGATTGCAGCACAGCTTACCACTAGGAGACCTGCACTACAAAAAGAGGTAAGTGCATGAGCTCTGGGTGGGCGGCAAGCAAAACCAGGACTCTAACTTAGCATCAGTAGGGTCAGATGTAGTC
This sequence comes from Elephantulus edwardii, assembly GCF_000299155.1. Lineage (NCBI taxonomy): Eukaryota > Metazoa > Chordata > Mammalia > Macroscelidea > Macroscelididae > Elephantulus > Elephantulus edwardii. The sequence goes on from NW_006399895.1 coordinate 182,271, forward strand.
CACTGTGTGTGGCAGCACGTATTGAAATAGCATTTCTCTTTATGGTGAATAATGCCTCATCACAGGGTTTGAGAATCTGCAGGGCCCTTCCATCCTGCTGTTATTCTGGTCACTGCTTCACCACTGCAGGCCTTGATGACCTGTAGTAGTTACAGGCCCCACCTGACATTGGGGACAGACTCCCAGCCCAGACTGGCTCTCAGATCCACTGACTGGTGCCAGCTCTCTGGTCTTCCACTCTTCCCTCCCAGGCCATCACCTCCCTGTCCCCTCCCACAATTGTTTAAAGTCCTTTCTCCTTTGTGGCTGATAGATTCTTGGGTAGCCCCTGTCATTCCTGCCTCCTGGTGTTCATGCTCTGGGATGTCCTTGCCTTGAAGGTAGATGGATCCTGCAGCCTCCTTCCAATCAGCGTTGCTGTTGCTGTGTTCCATCTAGCTGGGACCCACAGCTGACCCTCCGTCAGGTTTTCAGGGGCAGTTGATTGGAAAGGAGGAGATTGTCCATCTTTCTAGTTGGTGGATTCAAACCATGTGCCTTTGGGTTGCCAGGGCAACTTCTTACCATTGGGCCACCAGAGCGCCTTCCAATCAATAAAATTATTTCCCTCATCTTCCTGAGGTCTCGCCTTTATTGATTTCACTTTCTGTGTATGTGTCTTTAAAAAGTACGTAACAACACATCTATCATTTCAGCAATTCAATGACATGAAATTCACTCACCTTGTGGTGCAACCATCATCATCTGTTTCCTAATGGTTCCTCCGCCCTTACCAGAAACTCTGTGTAATCACTCCCACATCCCCCTCCCCCACCAACACCCTTGATTATTGCTAATAAGTGTTAGCCTTCCTGCATTCACCAATTGCCTATATTTCACCTAAGTGGGATCTCACGACTTGCCAGTGTTTACGACTGACTTCACTCCATGTGACTTTTCCAAGGTTCACCCTTTGTCCTAACCTGTGTCAGAAGTTTATTTCTCTTGATGGCTGAATGGCCTGTCAAAAGAACGGACAGCTTTGTCTCAGATGAAGTGTAGCCAGAATGTTCCCTGGAAGCAAAGATGGGGAGACTTCATCTCATATATGCTGAGCATGTTGTTAGGAAGGGCTAGTCCTTGGAAAGGGACATCGTGCTTGGAAAAGTAGAGGGTGAGTGGAAGAGAGGAAGACCCTCCATGGGATGGACAGACATAAGGACTGTACCAACAGGCTTGAGCACGGAAATGATGCAGGACAAGGTGGAGTTTTATTCTGTTGTACAAAGGCTGCTGTGAGTTTGAAGAGACTTGACAGCATCAAACACAACAGTATGGTTAAGTAATATTTCATCATATAGTATGCTGTATTTTGCACCTTCCTCCATCTTTGGACAGGCATTTGGGTTGTTTCCACCTTCTTGCCCACCATAAATAATACAACTCCAAGCCCCCTGCTGGAGCTATTGGACAAGAGAATTCTCTCCTAGGCTGGTGGAACAGCAGTGTGGGGCTGCTGGGTGTCATCTTAACCAGCAGGTGGGGAAACCCTGCCTGAGAGTGAAGCCAACAGAGAAGAAAACACCACTGAGAGATACAAACAGATGCCCGACAGCACTGCCCCTGGATCCAGCTGTTCCTGAATCTACATCCATCCCGACTTTCTGGTGACATGAACAATACATTCCTGTGTTGGCATAGGCTAGCTGCTTTCTGGTATCTTCAGTTGAGTGAGTCCAAACTGGCATACTCACTCACACTTGGTCATGGCCGTTGAGTCTGGACTGACTCATAGCTGACCCTGCGGCAAGTTTTCTGAGGCTGTAACTCACAAAGGAAGAGATTACTCACCTATCTTCTCTGCCATGGCTAAGACTAGAAGGCTTTAAAAAAAACAAAAACAACAACCCAAAACTAACAGGGCAAATGCAGCTCCAGACACCGATGACCTTGTCCATCTTTCTCCCACAGAGCAGCTGGTGGATCCAAACGATGAGGTTTTAAGATTAGAGGTCAGTTTCTAACCAGAGCTCAAAGAGGGTAGAGGGAGGGAACATAGTTCCTATTCTTTAGAGATGACTCAGTTGCCAAAAATAAGACCGGTTCACTTCTCAAGCAGGTATTCCTACCTCCTAGCCACTGCTTATCCCAACCCAGCCCGTCAGGTTGGGGGAGGAAGGCAGAGAGGCTGCTGCAAGCAGAGCCTCCCAAACTCTTCACATTTGTGCCTTCTCCCCTTTCTCCTCTAGGGTCGCAAGGAAGCATCTTGCAGCATGCTCAGACATGAGCAGCACCCAATGAGTGCTTGTGGTGCATGAGGGACTTTGGAAGGCTTGATCCAATAGGAAGTGTCCGGTGAAAGGGCAGCAGGGTGGGAAGCAGGCCTTGTCCCCATTCACTGAGTGCTGGGTTAGTACTCAGGGCCTCACAAGCCAGGATTGGGATCACCAGGGGCCAAATAAGGACTGTCAAGGTCGCTAGAAGCAGGGTTTGAGGCAAGACTGGTGTGTGTGATGTTTGCGGGGGGGTGGGTGTTTCTCGGTGACTCAAAAGATTAGCACCTGGCCCTGGATGTATGGTGTATAACTTTGTTGGGCTGCTAACTAGAAGGTTGAAAGTTCAAATCCACTAGCTGCTTCAATGGAGAACAATGAGGCTGTCTCCTCTCACAAAGATGTACAGCATTGGGAACCTAATGGAAGGCCAGGCATGAGTTAGACTTAATGGCTTTAGGTATTAATCTGAAGGTTGGCAGTTCAAATCCACCCATGGAAGTTCCATGGAAGAAAGATCTGGTGATCTGTCCCGAGTTACAGCCTTGGAACCCATATGGACAGTTCTACTCTACAACCCATGGGACTACCATGAGAATGAATCAACAAAATAGCAATGAGTTTGGCGTGGAGTTTGGTGTCTTGGGAGAAGGGGAGAGAGGAAGGGGGAGTGTAGGGTGGAGGCAGGAGGAAGGAGCTCAGCAGGGAGAGAGGAAGTGCTGGGGGAGGGGCGGGAGGAAACAGCTCAGCAATGATACATCCCAGCTAGAGATAAACCTTGGCCTGATCACATGGTAGCTCTGGAGTACAGTCCCATCCAGAGGGAAGGGAAAGCTCCTGGGTAGAAGAAATGGTCTGTCCCTCACTATTTTTTTTT
>NW_006399895.1:189234-191518 GCF_000299155.1 Elephantulus edwardii
CAAAGGGACACACTGACAAAGGAGATTAATCAGAACTGGCTTTGACAAGCACTGTGGCAATTGGACAATTAAAACAGACATTGGGGGGGGAAAGAAGAACAAACTGGGGAGGAGGGTGGAGAAAACAGTGCAACAATGAATGAATGAAAACCCAAAATCTCTGTAAATGTTCACTAAAACTAATAAAATTTAATAATAATAATAATAAAAAGAATCTTTGTTTTCTTGATATTGAGATGCAACTCATACTGCAGGCTGCATTCCTTGATCTTCTTCAATAAGTGCTTCAAGTCCTCCTCACTTTCTAAGGTTGTGTCATCTGCATAACACAAGTTATTGATGAGTCTCCTTCCAATCCTGATGCCTCATTCCTCTTCATAGAGTCCAGCTTCTTGGATAATTTGCTCAGCATGTAGACTGAACAGGTGTGGAGACAGAATAGAACGCTGACACACTCTCCTCCCTGTTCCAAACCATGCAGTGCTCCTCTGCTCCGTTTGCACAACAGCCTCCTGATCCAGGTGTAGGTTCCTCATGAGCGCAATCAAGTGCTCTGGGATTCCCGTTCTCAATGTCAGCCACAACTTGTCATGATCCACACAGTCAAATGCCTCTGCACAGTCAATAAAGCACATGCATATCAAGTGGTTGGAAATACCATGGTCAAGTACACTTCAGTTCTCAAGGGGAAAGCTCTGCCTTTAATACTTTCAGGAAGTCTTTTGTAGCAGATTTGTTCGATGCAACATGTCCCTTAATTTCTTGATTGCTTCTTCTATGGGTATTAATTGTTAACCCAAATTGAAAAAAATTCTTAACCATTTTAATTTTTACTCCATTTACTATGATGTGGCCAACCGTTGACCAGTCACGTGGACTTGTGTTTTCTTTATGAGCTATAACCCACACTAAAGGTTAACGTCTGATCTTTAGTACGAACTTCAGGTCTCCTTCACTTTCAGTAAGATTACAGCATCTGCATGAAACAGGTTGTTGAAGAATTTTCCTTCAATACTGAAGAAACATTCTTCTTCATACAGTCCAGCTTCTCAGATTATTTGTTCAGAACACAGACTAAATAGTATAGTGAGAGGATATAACTCTGATGCACACTTTTCCTGAATTTAAACCCTACAGATTCTCCTTTTTCTGTTTCAACAACTACTTTTTTGTCTGCTTACAGGTTCTGCAAAATACAAGGAAGTATTCTGGAATTCCCATTCTTTGTATTGTTATCCATGATTTGCTGTGATCCCCACAGTCAAATGCCTTTGCACAGTCAATAAAACACAGGTAACATCTTTCTGGTATTCTTTGCTTTCAGATAAGTGTCCCCTAACATCAGCCGTGTGTCCTTCATTCCATGTTGTTTTTTTTAAAACTAGCTTCTATTTCTAGAAGTTCCTTGTTGATGTGTTGCTCCAACTGTTTTTGAATTCTCTTCAGCAAGATTTTACTTGCATGTGATATTAAAAATGTAGTTCAATAATTCTCACATTCTGTTGAATAATCTATCTTTGAATTGTGCAAAAAAGAAGTATTTTTGCCAGTTAGTTGGCTAGATTAAATTGTCTTCCAAATTTCTTGGCAGAGACTAATGAGCACCTCTAGAGTGAAAATCCAACTTTGCTATAAACTCTCATTAAAATCACAATTAAAAAAAAACCAACAAATAAGCATGTCTAGTGTTGCATTCTCCTCCCATGTAGTTAACTGTCTCTGAAAAACACGCTGAAGGGTCAGCTATGGGTCAGTTACAACTCAATGGCACATAACAACAACAGTGTTGCATTCACTTGATGAAGCGCTTCAAGCAATATTCCATCAATTCCTGGAGCCTTATTTTTACCCATGCCTTCAGTACAGCTTAGACTTCTTCCTTAAGTACCACTGGTTCTTGATGATATGATGCTTCCTGAAATGGTTCAGTATCAACCAGCTCCTTTGGTACAGTGACTCTGTATATTCCTTCCATCTTCTTCTTTTTAAATATTTATTTAAACAAAATTTTTATTTTCCACTTTGCCAAAGAAGACATTTGTGTTGACTTACATCTCTCTTAGACCTAGGGGTCTTGAAGATTTCTTCATGTGTTTGTTTGCCACCTGAATGTCTTCTTTGGCAAACAAACACATGAAGAAATCTTCAAGACCCCTAGGTCTAAGAGAGATGTAAGTCAAAACAACTATGAGATACCATCTCACTCCAGTAAGAAGAGCAAAATTTAACAGAACAGCAAACAACAAATGCTGGTGAGGTTGTGGAGAAACTGGAACCCTTATTC
>NW_006399895.1:191618-195166 GCF_000299155.1 Elephantulus edwardii
TTTTTAATTTTTATTTTTTATTATTTTTTTTGTGCGTGTACCATCAAATCAGATCTGACTGGTACAGGAGGAAATTGTCCCTCCTTCTCCAGCAAAGCATCTGGTGGATTCGAACCGTGTACCTTTGGGATTGCAGTACAGCTTCTTGCCACTAGGCCACCAGAGCTCCCCTGTCCCTCACTATTAACCTAGAGTGTTTATTGTAGCATTATTCACAATAGGAAAGACACAGAAGCAGCTCAGTATCCATGAAGAAACAAGTAGATAGAGAAATTGTGGTACATAGAAACTGTGGAGTATTACACAGCACTGAAAGCGAAGAATTCATGAAACACTATGCAGCATGGATGACTCTAGAGGATATTTTTAGTTAAATAAGTTAGTCACAAAAAGGATAAATACTGTATGTTGTTGTGTACCATTGAGTCAGAATTGACCCATAGCTGACCCTCCAGCAGGTTTTCAGAGGCACTTAATTGCCCAGGAGGAGACTGCCCATCCTTCTACCGCAGAGCAGCTCCTGGCCTCAAACTGCATGCCTTTGGGATTGCAGTGTAGCTTCTTGTCACAAGGCCACCAAGGCTCAAATATTGCATAAGATCACTTATAAAAATAAGAGGGTTAAAGTATGGCGTGGAGGGGAGGGCAGGAGAAGAATGGGTAGATAATGAACAAAGCATTGAAATAGGTCCAATGAATACACAGACATTATATTATTGCAATTATCAATCTGGAACAAGGTATGTATCACAGACTGAAGAGGGGGCAGCAGGGGAGAATCTGTATGAATGAGTGAATGAGAAACCAATTTCTTTGTAAACTTTCATTCAAATCATGATTAAAAAAATAGTTAGGGCGAGCTCTGGTGGCCTAGTGGCAAGAAGCTGCAACTACAGTCTCAGAGATGCACGGTTCAAATCCACCAGATGCTGTGCTGGAGAAGGAGGAACAATCTCCTCCTGTACCAGTCAGATCTGATTTGACGGTACACACACAAAAAATAATGAAATAAAATAAATTTTAAAAAAATAATTAGGACACACACACAAAACGAAAATAACCAACACACCCAGCCACACTGCAGAAGATCGGCTTCCTTAAAGACTATTATTGTTGCTGGATGCTGTTAACTCAATTCCAACTCATAACAACCCCACATAACAGTGTATAACCGCTTCAAGGGGTTTTCTACACTATAATCATTCTGGAAGCAAATTGTCAGATGTCTCCCCTGCAGAGCCAATGAGTGAGTCTGAACCACCGACCGTTCAGTGGGCAGCCAAGTGCACCAAGAGCTGGGTTTCCTCTATTGTAGGTAGGAGGGAGGGCTTTGTACTTCTCACTCAGCCCTTCTCGGGGACTGTTGCAGGGGTGAGGAAGTGGGGGGAGACAGCTGTGGGCCCTCAACACCCACAGCAGCTGGGACCAGCCTGGTCAAGAGGGTCTGGGCAAGCCCACATCCTGACCACACCCCTCTGTGGGTCAGGGAGAAGTAGGACTGATTAATTTGGTGATTGAAAAGCCCAGGGCTTTGGTCAAATTCAAACTAGGGTTTGAATCTCAGCTCTAGGTTACCTCTGGTTCCCATCTAAAGCCATAGCTCACAGAGTGAGGATAAACATGACCATTTACTAACTACTTCTCTGTGAGTACAAAGTGGCTTAAATGCTCCATAAACCTCACATCTACGAGTGTCACTGTTCCATGGTGAAATAGTTGGCACCAGTCCCATGGTATGCCAGCCCCTGACCTTTAGGGTGTCCCAAAAGCTTTGTTTACGTAGGAGTCCTGACTCCTCACGCTCCCTCCCACCCTCAGAATGTCTGGATGGAAAACTACCCCAATAGCATGAGAATCAGGTTTGAAGCACAGAGAGCCCTACATGAAGATCAACTCATTAAATGGTGCAGGTGATCCAACCTTGACCTTGACCAGACCACCACATTAAGTTGGCTTCAAGCCTTCCAGTCATTCCTAAGGTGGCAGCCCCAGCCCCTCAGAAGTGCCACTCTGGGGGGGGGGAGAGATATCATGGGCTTCATCTCTCGCCTACATCCTGTGCCCTGACAGCTGAAAAGACTGTTGTTTTTGTTAGATGACACTGCATTACAGTACAGAGCGAGCCTATCTAGGTAGACAACCGGACACCTGCCCAGTCCTCTTCTGTTTTAGTCCATTGTTGTAGCCACCGTGTCAATCTACTTCCTTGAGGTTCTTGGTCTTTCCTGTAGAAATTCTACTTTGGGCATGTTGATAGGAGGGGCCAGTCCTTGGGAAAGGACATCATGCTTGAAAGTGGAGGGTCACTGAATGAGAGGAAGACCCTCAACAAGACGGACTGACACAATGACTGCAACAATGGACTCAAGTATATCAGAGACGATAACGAGGGCATCGGCTAGGGAAAGATCCAGATCCATTTTTCACAGGGTTGTTACGAGCTGTAGTTGCCCCAACAGGACACAACAACTATAACAACTTTCCTAAGCAGGATGTCCTTCTTCAGGGACCGGCACCTCCTGGCAACACGTCCAGAGCACATGAGACTCTTAAAGTCTGGCCAGCCTTGTCTCTAAGGAGCATTCTGTCTGTCCTTCTCCCGAATCAGATTTGTTTGTTCTTCTGGAAGTCCATGGTAGAGTAAATATTTTTTTGTTAGTACCATAATTCAAAGGCATTAATTCTTCTTCAGTCCTCTTTGTCTCACTTTTCACAAGCATATATTGTTGTTGTTGTTGTTAGATGCCATCGAGTCGAGTATGACTCATAGCGACCCTATGAACAAAAGATCTGAACCCAGTCCTGTCCTGAGTCTCCCACACACTTCCTGACACACCAGAGCCCACTGCAGCCGTAACCATGTCAATCTACCTGGTGGAGGGTTTTCCTCATTTTCCTTGACCCTCCATCCTTCCCAACATCATGTCCCTCTCCACAGAATAGCACCTCCTAGCAATATGTCCAAAGAACACTCTGGCTGCACCATCTCTAAGACATATCATCTTCATTCTCTTGGCCATCCATGGGATGGATGTACAGTGCTCTTCTTCAACATCACAGCTCAAAGTCATCAATTCTTTTTCTTCATTGAATTCATTGTGCAGGTCTCGGATGCACAGAAAGTAATCAGAAAGACCATGGCTTGACTCAGACACACCTTAGTCCTCAAACTGACATCATTACTCCTCAATTATTTGAAGAGGTCCCTAACTGCAGATTTTCCCAGTGCAATGTGTTTCCTTATTTCCTGACTGCTTATACCACGGATGTTAATTTTGGATCCAAGCAAGATGAAGCTGTTAATAGTTTCAATCTCCTCTCTATCCATCATGACACTGCCTATTGGTTCAGTGGTAAGAATCTTTGTTTTCTTCTGTTTAAAAGAGATATGTGATTAGGTATTTCTGTCATGACAGGAGTCTGGAGCGATGGCTACATGGTGGAGTGGACCTGGGGGAGGGTTTGTAAAATAGTGAAAGAATCTTTTCTTTTACTTTTCCAAGAGGGTAATGTCTGGTGGTGGGGGGAGCCTTGGGAGGGGACAAATC